>NC_067496.1:2257500-2395000 GCF_947179515.1 Apodemus sylvaticus
GTTTGAAATTAAATTGCAGAAAATTGACTAATGAATTACAGGAGCTAAAAAGGGTGTCAAATACTAGAGACAACAATAATTCTGAGACCCGCCAATCGCCACTAGAAAGAGTGAAAAGCCAGGCTCGTGGAGAAGGGCAGGATACGTCAGAAATCTTAGCTTTTCCCGTCCTTGAGATAGAAGACCAGGAAAATGTGATTAGACAATATCAGACTATGGAATTTAAAGTGATAAAAGAATTTAAGGTAGCTGTAGCTCAGTACGGCCCTACAGCCTCTTTTACACAAGCGTTATTGGATACTGTGATAGAGTCAAATTTACCTCCACAGGATTGGAGAACCCTGTATAAGGCTACCTTGTCAGGAGGACATTTCTTGCTTTGGAGTTCTGAATGGCGTGAGGCCAGCAAAAGAACTGCCACCACAAATACTCAGGCAGGCCATCCAGAATGGAATGCTGATATGTTACTGGGAGAAGGTGTATATGAAGGAAATACTAACCAGATTGGGTTTCCCATCGCAGTGTATGCACAGATTGCGATGGCTGCCCGCCATGCTTGGAATCTTTTACCATCAATGGGAGATCTTAGTGGAAACTTAACAGGTGTCAAACAGGCTCTTGATGAGCTTTTTCAGGATTTTGTGGATTGATTGTTAAAAACAGCTAATAAAAATTTTGGAAATTCTCAGGCAGAAAATCCGTTGGTTACTCAGCTAGCCTATGAAAATGCTAATGTGGTCTGCCGGGAGGTGATCAGACCTCATAGGGGGAAGACAGACTTGGCTGGTTATATTTGTCTCTGTTCTGAAATTGGCCCCTAGTATAATCAGGGTCTAGCAATGGGTGCAGCTTTGCAGGGAACCACCATCCAGGGAATACTTTCACAGAGACGAGGAAATAAAAGGTGTTTTAAATGTGGCAGTCTGGGTCATTTTAAAAGTGATTGCCCTGATAACAGGGGTGCTATAAGCGGGCAATCAGATTGTTCACCAGGAACATGTCCTAAGTGTAGGAAAGGAAACCATTGGGTTAAGGGATGCAAGTCCAAAACTAATATTCAAGGCAGACCCGTGTCGGGAAACGGGAGGAGGGGCCCGCCCCAGGCCCCGATTCATCCAGGACAGACAGTTTATGGGTCAACACAGCTGCTGCCAAGCCAAGAAAATCTATCTTCGAGCTTGCCAGGGCAACACCAGAGAGCGCTGGACTGGACTTCTGCAGTATCTTCCATGTCGTATTAACCCCAGAAATTGGAGTCCAGATCCTGCCTACAGGAGTTTTTGGACCATTACCTGAAGGAACTTGGGGATTACCGCAAAGGGACTGCAGATTTATCCAGGTGTCATAGACAATGACTGTGAGGGAGAAATAAAAATTATGGCTGCTTCCCCTCATGGTGTCATAACTATACCTGCTAACCAAAGAATTGCTCAGTTTGACTTGGTTCCTTTACATCCACTGCCTTCCAAATTCGTTAAAGATAAAAGAGGACAAGAAGGCTTTGACTCCTCCAGAGTATATTGGGTTCAATCTATCACCAATAAGAGACCTAACCTTAAATTGACTATTAAAGGAAAGAGTTTTGAAGGATTAATAGATACGGGAGCTGATGTAACAATTATTAAAGGAAAAAATTGGCCGTGTAGCTGGCCATTAATGGAGACACTTACGCATCTCCAAGGCATCGGATATGCTAATAATCCAAAACAGAGCGTGTGACTTCTAACTTAGAAAGATAAAGAGGGAAATTCAGGGCAAATCCAGCCCTATGTTATGCAAAACTTGCCTACTACCCTTTGGGGAAGAGACCTTCTGTCACAAATGAGTCTGATTATTTGTAGCCCTAACGAAATTGCCTCTAAGCAAAAGACAGAGCAAGAATCCTTGCCCGCTCAGGGGCTTGGGAAAGAAAGGCAAGGCACTAGAAAGTTTAAAAGCCCCCAGCCAAACCCTAACTCTAGAAGTCTGAGGCATTTTCAGTAATTGCCACTATCTAGCCTGCATCCCACGCCGATAAAATTCAATGGCTTAATGATAATCCTGTGTGGGTTGATCAGTGGTCCTTATCTAAAGAAAAAATGGAAGCCGCCTCTTTGCTAGTGCAGGAACAATTGAAGGCGAGACATTTAAAAGAGTCTCTATCTCCATGGAATACTCCAATATTTGTTACTAAGAAAAAATCCGGTAAATGGAGATTGTTACAAGATTTAAGAAAGGATAATGAAACTATGCTGCCCATGGGAACTTTACAAGCTGGTCTTCCATCCCCCGTGACTATTCCTAAAGGATTTCATAAAATAGTCATAGATTTAAAAGATTGTTTCTTTACTATTCCATTGCATCCTGAGGATTGCAAAAGATTCGTGTTCAGTGTTCCTTCTATTAACTTCATGGAACCTATGAAAAGATGCCAATGGACAGTTCTTCCTCAGGGCATGGGTAACAGCCCGGCTTTATGTCAGAAGTTTGTGGCACATGCCATTCAGCCTGTAAGACAAAAATGGCCAGATATTTACTTTATCCATTTCACAGATGATTTTCTAATTGCAGGAAAAAATCCTCAGACTTTGCTTTTATGTTTTAAAGATTTACAGCAAACTTTAGCCACTATAGGATTGCAAATAGCAACAGAGAAGGTGCAGACCCCGGATCCGTATAATTATCTGGGTTTTAAACTTACAGACCAAGCAATTTTTTTCTCAGTAGATAATTATCCGCAGGGACAATTTAAAAATTTTAAATGATTTTCAGAAGTTATTGGGTGACATTAACTGGCTTAGGCGTTATTTAAAGCTTACTACAGGAGAATTACAATCTTTATTTGATATTCTAAAGGGGAATGCTGATCCTACATCCCCTAGATTATTAGCTTCAGAAGGAATTTTGGCTTTACAGAGAGTGGAGAAAGCTATTGAAAATCAATATGTTACCTATATAGATTATTCTTTACTTTTGCATCTGCTGATTTTTAATACGACTCACTCGCCTACAGGTTTATTATGGCAAAAGGCTCTCTGATGTGGATTAATTTGAGGGTGTCTTCAAGGCGTAATATCTTGCCATATTATGAGGCAATAGCCCAAGTAATTGTGTTTGGAAGAAAGCAGGCGCTAACTTATTTTAGCAAAGAACCAGATGTTATTATTCAGCCTTATAGTGTAGATCAAGATGCTTGGTTAAAACAGCATAGCACAGATTGGTTGCTTGCTCAAATAGGCTTTGAAGGGACTATAGATAACCACTATTCTCAAGACAAATTGATAAAGTTTTTAAATATGGATGAGGTTGTATTTCCTATAATGACATCTTTACAGCCGTTGCATAATGCTCTTTTAATTTTCACAGACGGCTCTTCCAAAGGAAGAGCCGGATATATTATTAATAATCAACAGGTGGTCATAGAGACCCCTGGGCTTTCTGCTCAGTTATCAGAGCTGACAGAGGTGTTGTGTGTCTTTCAATCTATAGATAGTACTTTTAATCCCTTTACTGACAGTGCTTATGTTGCATTTCTATACCACAATTAGAAACCTGTGGGACATTTAATTTTAATATGCCAGATGGATCCTTGTTTTCACAATTGCAAAGTAACTGTCTTATTTTAGCACCAGTGCCCCACTTAGGGGTTAATCCACATGGCCTTATGTCCAATCAAATTTGGCAAATGGATATAACACACTCTACAGAATTTGTAAAATTAAAGTTTATCCATGTTTGCATTGATACGTGCTCGGGACTCCTTTTTGCCTCCCTGCATTCGGGAGAAGCCTCTAAAAATATAGTTGATCATTTTTTACAAGTTTTAATACCATGGGATTACCCAAAGTCATTAAGACAGACAATGGAGCAGCCTATTCTGGTAAGAACTTTATCTCATTTTGCAAGGAATTTAATATATAACTTAAAACTGGAATTCCTTATAAGGAATCGTAGGAATCGTCAAGGAATCGTAGAGCATGTTCACCACACCCTTAAAAACTGGCTTCTTAAAACAAAGAAGGGGAATCTATACCCACCAGGTCTCCCAAAGCACATCTTGCCTTTGTCTTATTTGTTTTAAATTTACTCCAAACTGATGCTAAAGTCAGTCTGCAGCAGACCGACATTGGCACCCAGCTACTTCCAATTCCTATGCCATGGTTAAGTGGCGGGACCCTTTAACTAATACATGGAATGGTCCAGACGCCGTTTTAATCTGGGGGAGAGGGTCCGTCTGTATTTTTTCTCAAGGAGAAGATGGAGCACGCTGGCTGCCAAAGAGATTGGTATGACAGGTAAATACACCCTAAAGCTGCTGGTAAGTATAATTAACTCAAAAGGCTTTCCATAAGCTGCTTTCCAAGTACTTGGGAAGCACGGTCCCTTTATGTTCTTCAATTATGTTCAGGCCTCTTGCCTGAAGTCATAAATTTTCAATCAAAGTAAAGCTCTTGGGCCTTCCGATACTGACCAAACAGGTTTCTCTTAATCTCCTTTTGTATTTCAAGCAGATAACACTCAGAAGATAAGCTCCTCCAGCAATGGCCGCCAGGATGAGGATGGGTGGTTATTATAGCCAGCCAGCTCATATTCACAGAGAATTTACTTTACCAGTGGACCCTCAAAAAGGAGGCTGCATAGTATTCGGAACTATGCATGTTTGTTATTATAACAAACATGGGCATCAGTTTGAGGTGCGAGTCAAGGCACTGCAAGGGAAAAGGAAAAAATCCTGTCTCCGGATTTCCTTGAAAAGCACGTCCAGCTGCATGGGGGTTGACATTAAGAGACTGTCCTTAAATTAGTAAGGCAGTCTATTTCCCCTCCCCTGAAAAAGATGTCGTTGGGGGTTGGACCTCTGTTTTCCCTCACTGGTGAAAGCCCATCCTCCATTGGAGGAATTTACTTATATCCACTGAGTTGTTAAAAATTAATAATTAAGGGGGAATTGTCCCTACCCCCCACAGCATTTAGCTGTGACCCTCCTGGCTGGCAACCCCCACTCTTCCCCTGGCGTTATCTCCAACCTATTCAAGCTGCGATACTCCTTGCCTACAGCCTCCAACCTTCCCCTGGCGTTATCTCTGGCCCTTGTTCCATTGGGAACAATACAGCCACTTTCACCTTAACTATCAGGGCCGCCTCAGCGCAGCTCCACCTGGAGACCAGCAGAAAACTGCGTGATTGAAAGCAAACCACCCACCTAGAAGAAGATCCAACGAATTCGAGGCCATTTGGGGGCAGGTTGGTTTTCCCAAAGACTATAAATATTGGCTAAATAATAGTAAAGACAGTCTCTATGGGCAACTGTCCTCTTGACTCATTTCTCTTTCGTCCCCTTACCGTTACACCCAGAATTCTCTTCCAGGTACTTCTGGTTCGCATGTGGCCGCGGGCGGCAACAAGTGATGGCTAAGGATTGACAATTTCTTTAAGTGTCTCTCACACACTTTGGGTTCCTATACAGAGAATAATGTGTTTAGATTGATAACCCACTTTATAACAGTTGTAGTTTTTGTTTTAATATCTAGTTTCTTGTGATCCTTTTGTATGTTGGATATTATATTTCTATGGGATGTGGAGTTGATAAAAATATTTTCCCATTTATAGGTTGCATATATGATCTATTGATGATCCCCTTCCTGATTTAAATTAGCAGCAAAATGATTTGAATGCCATGTATGATTTTTGAGCTATATGTGTTTCAAAATATATTTATGTTACTATCAATCAAGTAGCTTTATTTTAAGATAACTATTACATAAAAGTATAACTTAATTATGTCATTTTCATAACTTCATTTTATTTATACTTGACATTATTGTTTTATTCTTTATAGAATTTAAAGATTGTAATCTATTTCAAAATTTAAATCAAGAATAAATTTAATCTCTAATTAGCATTTAAATTATTCTTATTGACTTCATATTTTATTGAACGCAGCACCAATCTCTGTCCACCCTCTGACCATTCCACATTGCATATTTGCTCTCCTCCCACTGTCCCCTCATGGATGTGTTTACCCCCCACCCCATACCTGATCTCTAAATTCCCTGGGTTTTCCATTTTATAGAGGGTTAGTGCATTATCTATGAATGAATACAGACATTGCTGTCCTCTATTCTTCATGTGCTAGGCACCTAATATTAGCTAATGTATATTGTCTGTTTGGTATTCCAGAGCTTTAGAGATACTGGGAGTTCTGATTCATTGAGATTGCTGGTTCTCCTAGCGTGTTACCTAAGCTTAATTTGACCTTCCCTAACTCAACAGTAGGTGTCAGCAACTTCTGTACATTGTTTAAGTTCAAATATCTGCATCTGACTCTTTCAGTTGTTTGTTGGGTTGTCTGGATTGGTGTCTTGCTAGTTTCCATTCTGGGAGCATTCAGTAACAGTGTCAGTCCTTGGCACTATCTCTGCACTGGATCCCACTTTGAACCTGTCATTGGGACTTGTTTTACTCTAGTTCCTGTGCAGTCTCATCCCTGTAACTCTTTCATACAGAAACAATTTTGGATCAGAGGTATAAATGTGTTATGGCCCCCCTCCCTCGTTTGAAACCCTATGTTCCCTCTTCAAACTGCCAAGCATATCATTTATGGTTCCTACCTTTTATTTCTGTGATTCTCTTCCCTCCCTGGTATATGGTGCATTTTAGAGGATCCCCCTAACCTCCTATCTCCCTAGGTTGCCTGTTTCCATTTTTTCTGCTGGACCTCAGAGCTTAAGACCTTTTCCCTCTCTCAGTATCAGATCAGGTTTCCATCCCCCCTTCTAACTCCCTCTCCTCTGCTCTGTCTACTTTCCCTCCCTGGTTTCTCCCTCCCTCCTTACTTGTGATTTATTTCTTCTCCCTCACATGTGTGAATGAGGTATCTGAACATCATTTAATTGACTCTTTTTCATAGCCATTTTTAATTCTACACTAGGTTTCTGAGCTAATCTGATTCTGGATCCTGTCCATCTAAACAATATCAGACATGATTTTCCTCTTGTGTCATGGACCTTAAGTTGGACTACTTAAAAATTTCTGGGCCTCCATTAACTGAGCACTTTTCGACATTCTGTAGGTAGGACACAATGTACGACAAAATTTGTGACTGGGACTGCTTCCCATCATAAATTTCTAGAAAAAATTGCTTGATTACAGAATATGGGCAATTCAGGATCCATATCTGCAATTACAAAGAAACATTGCTAGTTTCATTTTCATAGTTTCCAGAGAGTTTAATTTAAGCTCCCTGGGTTTGAGGACTGAAGCACAATTGTCCTGTACTTAACAGCTATTGACCATTTCTATGTGACTACATACCATGTTCGTCTTTGAATATCTGAGTTATGTCACTCAATATACTCTTCCAAAGTCCAATCCATTTGGCTACAAATTCAAGAATCATTGGTTTTACCAACTGAGCACATATTTCATTGTGTAATTGTACCACATTTTCTTAATCTAATTTTCAGTTGAGGGACATCTATGCTATTTACAGTTTCTGATTATTTTGAATAAAGATGCAATAAACATCACTGAGCTAGTGTCTCTGTGGTAGCAGAGAAGAAATTTTGGAGCATAAACACAAAAGTGATATAGCTGTGTCTCACTATAGAATAATATACAGATTTCTGAGGAACCATTATATTGATTTTCATCATGGCTGTACTAGTTTGTAATTCCCCCACCAATGGAGGAAATTTGATCCCCATGTTTCAAATCCTTACTACTATGTACAGCTCCTTGAGATTTGATATTAGTCATTCAGATAGTTATAAATTAATCATATATTAGTTATAAATTTTGTCTCCCCAATGGCTAAAGATAATAAAAACATTTTAAGTGTTTGTAAACATTTGAAAGCCTCTGTTGAGAATTTACCTTCTATCGTGATTCAGCAGTCATTGAGTACAGAGTTTGTGCATGTTTCTGTGCCTTTGTAGGCCTTCAGATATTTCTCTTATTCAAATGGACTTTTAGTTTATGGTGGTCTGAGAGGTCACAGAGGATTATTTAAATTTTCTTGTCTATGTTAATATTTAATTTGTTAGCAATGGGTAAATGTTGAAGAGTGTTTCATGAGCTGATAAATACTAAATGTATTCTTTTGGGTTTTGATGATATGTTCAGTAGATGAATGTAAGTACTCATTGGTTCACTATTGTCTGTTAGCTCCAGTATCTCTGTTTAGGTTTTGTCCACATGCCCACTCCTTTGCTGCAAAAGTGGCAATGAAGTCATCCACTATCAATTCCTAGTATTTCATGATTAAATATAATTTTGTACAATTTATTTCCTTTGCAAACATTGAAACCTTTCCATTCAGGACAGTAATTCTTTCTTTTTATTATAATTATTCAATATTTTTTATTTTATATTTCAAATGATTTCCCCTTTCCTGGACCCCCACTCCCTTAACCTCACATAAGCCCCCTTCCCTACCCCTGTTCTCCCATCCACCTCTTCCCAATTTCCTGTTCTAGTTTCGCCCAATACTGCTAAACTGAGTCTTTCTAGAACCAGGGGCCACTCCTCCATTCTTCTTGTACCTCATTTGATGTGTGGATTATGTTTTGGGTATTCAAGTTTGTTAGGCTAATATCCACTTATTGGTGAATGCTTACCATGATTGATCTGCTGAGAATGTTTACATCACTTAGTATGATGTTCTCCAGCTCTATCCATTTGTCTAAGAATTTCATGAATTCATTGTTTCTAATGTTTGAATAGTACTCTATTGTATATATATACCACATTTTTACATTGATTCTTCTTTAAGGTATACCTGTGTTCTTTCCAGCTTCTGGCTATTAAAAATAGGGCTTCTATAAACATAGTGGAGAATGTATTCTTATTACATACTGGGGAATCCTCTGGGCATATGCCCAGGAGTAGTATAGCAGGATCCTACAGACCTAACATGACCAGTTATCTGAGAAACAGCCAGACTGATTCATAGAGTAGTTGCACCAGCAGTGGAGGAGTGTTACTATTACTCCATATCCTTGCCAGCACCTCCTGTCTCCGGAATTTTTAATCTTAGCCATTCTGATTGGTGTAAGGTGAAAACTCAGGGTTGTTTTGATTTGCATGTCCCTAATGACTAATAAAGTTGAGCATTATTTCTAAGAAATGAAAAATCACCTTGTATCTTTCTAATATTTATGAAGAGTCTTTCCTTGTCCTTTGTACTTAGTTTTGGTTTGAAATATTTACATATATGTATACTAGAATGGCTAAACCAGCTTGCTTCTTTGGTCCATTTGTTTGTACAGGATAGATCAGGATACTGAGTACTCAGATCCTGAACTGAAAGCAGGAAGGAGAGAGAATTAATTGAAGGTAATGAGATGATACAAGCTGTGAGTTTCTGTCTGTGATGATATACTATTTTCCTCACACCAAACCCAGTCTTGCAAGCAGCACTCATCATTTGGTATAAGTTGTTCAAATTCTCAATATTAAGGATGGAATTACATACTTTTTTATTCAAAATTTTCTTTTTTAAAAATTCGGTATATTCTTCATTTACATTGCAAATGATTTTCCCTTTTGTGGCTCCCCATTCCCCCAAAAGTCCCATAAGCCCTCTCCTCTCAGCCTGTTCCTCCATGTCGTCCTTCCCACATCCCTGTTCTGGTATTCCCCTATACTGCTGCACTGAGTCTTTCCACAAACAGGGGCCACTTCTCCATTCTTCTTGGACATCATTTAATATGTGTCTTGGTTATTCAAAATTTCTAGGCTAATATCCACTTATCAGTGAGAACATACCATGACTGATATTTGAGACTCGTTTACCTCACTTAGTATGATGTTCTCTAGCTCCATCCATTTGTCTAAGAATTTTATGAATTCATTTTTTTCTAATGGCTGAATAGTACTCCATTGTGTAAATATACCACATTTCTTTTGTATCCATTATTCCATTGAAGGATACCTTGGATCTTTCCAGCTTCTGGCTTCTTCAAGTAGCTCTGCTATGAACATAGTGGAGCATGCATTCTTATTGCATGCCAGGGAATCCTCTGGATATATGCCCAGGAGTGGTATAGCAGGATCTTCTGGAAAAGACTTGCCCAGTTTTCTGAGGAACCGCCAGACTGATTTCCAAAGTGGTTGCTCCAACTTGCAAGCCCACCAGCAGTGGAGGAGTGTTCCTCTTTCTCCACATCCTCGTCAATACCTGCTGTCTCCTGAGATTTTGACCTTAGACATTCTGAGTGATGTGAGGTGAAATCTCAGGGTTGTTTTGATATGCACTTTCCTAATGATTAATGATATTGAACATTTCTCAAGGTGCTCCTTACCCCTACGAAGTTCTTCATGTTAAAAGTCTTTGGTTAGCTCTGTACACCATTTTTAAACGGGTTATTTGGTTCTCTTGGTTCTACATTCTTGAGTTCTTTGCATATATTAGATATTAACCCTCTGTCATATTTAGGGTTGGTGAAGATCCTTTCCCAATCTGTTGGGTGACATTTTGTCTTTTTAACAGTGTCCTTTGCCTTACTGAAACTTTGTAGTTTTATGAGATCCCATTTGTCTATTCTTGATCTTAGAGCATATGCTGTTGTTGTTCTATTTAGGAACTTTTCCCCTGTACCCTGACCTCAAGGGTCTTTCCCAGTTTCTTTTCACAACAGCACACCCTCCACTCAAGAGTCAGACATCACCTTAGAGGAGGTAGTGGAAAGATTCTATGAATCAAAGATAGTGAAAGACTCCAGAGAATGTGTGATTTCAAGGCAAAGAAAGCATTTTAAAATTAGTTATAGTGGATATAACTATATGCGTGATTCCTGTTCAAGACCATGCCAGACAAATCACAGGATATAGGGAAGGGTACTCTAAAAAATTCCAGTGTGAGGTAAAAATTCTAACCACTTCCTTCTGGTCACTATTGGGAAATGGAAATTTATATTTTTATGGATGCAGACCATGAACATAATAACAACAGTAACTGTATATGATGGTTTAAGTGAGAAATGTCTTCTTTAAGATTAGATATTAGAATACATTATTCTCTTCATGAATGTTAACCAAGTTATAGTAGCTTATGTAGATGGTGGAAGAAGTATCTTATAGGAGGCAGGCTTTGAACATTTGCACATCACTTAACTTCCACCTTATTTGCATTTTTAGTACTTGTAACAGATGAGAATTCTCAGCTTCCTACTAGTTTTACTATTCCTGACACTTGCTGCAATACAACCCATCATTAAAGATCCTTTTCAATCTGAAAACATGACAAACTAAACTATACCTTTTGTGAGGAGTCCTGCTCATGGAATTTCATCATCCCAACTGTAAGTGAATACAATAAAATTTGTGGGTTTATCAAAAACACAGAAAATATGAACTGGATAGTTACTGGTAGAGCGATAAAAGGAATGAAGGAACTAGAAGAGATGAAATGCAGAATGGATTTTTCTTTTTTAACCTAAACACCCATCAGGCTTAGAATGAGGAAATAAGGAAATTTTAGTCTGTAGTATTTTGTCTTCTGATTGGATTCAAGGCCCACTACACAGTTGGGAAAATATGATCAGTTCCCATATCTCAGGGGGTTATTTGACATAGATGAGAACCTACTATGATTCTTTTTTTTTGGTGGATATAGTATCAATCAATCCATACATGAAAAAATATAATATATATTTGGGTAATATTTAGTTGTAATAATAATATAATTCTATCATTTGAAGCATAATAGTTAGAAAATGTTATGTGAATTGAATGAAGCATGAATAATTGTATATAGGGTTTTTTATAGGTAAATTAGAAGTGAAAAAATAACTTTTACTTTGTATGTTCACTTACTTATAACTTACATGTAGTATAGGTATTTATATAACTACCTAATAGTGTGAGATCTTTTGATATACTCTGGCTTTCTGATTTCTTCTAACCCTCTTACCTACTTCTGTATGTATATCTCTCCCTAATTAGAACCAGAATGACTATTCTATGACCTTCATCAGTTCACTTGTAACTTCCTTTTGCCCCCATCTACTAATCTCTGACTTCAAAGGCTGCGATGTTTCCTATTTACTGGATTGTGAATTTCCTTCATGTTATGCACACAGATCAGCAGATTTCGACGTAGGAGACTCTGATGAGAAAGAACACACAACATTTCTGATTTATTGTCTAGATTAACTTACTCAGTACCATTTTATAATTTTATTCATGTACTTGGCAAAGTCCTTATTGCATCTTTTGACAGATGATCACCCTTTCATAATGTATATGGACCACACATCTAATCATCAGTTATGGCATTTATGTTTCTTCTATTTTCTAGTTATTGTGAATATATCAATAATGAATATGACTGAGAAATATATACCGAAGAATGTTGAGTGTTAGGGTAAATAACAATGGGTAGTAAGATTCATCACATCTAAAAACAAAACAAATCAAAAAAATTCTTATAATGAGCTTGAGCAGTAGCTAGATGTTTTAGCTTCTTAAGTGATGTAGTAAAATGTTCTGACAAATGCAACTTTTATATTTCTGAGAGAGAAAAATTAATTTGGCTCCCAACTTGAGGTTGCTCTTTTCATGACAGGGCAATCACAGCAATGAGACCTTGAGAAGATTCATTGCACCAAGCATAGATTCAAATGTAGATAATAATGAATTAATATATTTTTAACTTGCTACCTCCATTTTGTGTAGTCCAGGATGTCTGGAACAGGCTATGATGCTTAATATAATTCAAAAGGGCTTCGCTGTATCAAGTAACATAATCAAGTTATTTCTGCACAGACAATATTTGAGATTATTCTTAATTTAGATTAAGAATCTTTTTAATGTTTCCTCATGTATCATATATGTGCTTAGTACCTTACTTCCTTCATGATAATTAAATAATTAATTAATAAAAATACCATATTAGCTATTATAAAACATCTTATAAAGAAAGGATTACCTTTTAGTTAATTTTCTGAAAAATTAAAATGGGATATACACTGCTTCTATTTTATTATATACATATACATACATACATATACATATATATATATATATATATGAGGATAATAAATCTTTATGGTTTTGAAAAATAATAAAAGAATTAGAAATTCACGGATATGAGATTAATCACCTTGTTCATGAAAATATTTCCTTTCAGCAGTTCGAATATTCAGCAGTTTCTATATTCTAAGGATATAAAACATTGAAAATGTAAAAGATAACTTTACTTGTTAAGTATTTAATTATTATGAAATTTTTTATGTATAAGAAGAGAAAGAGGCAAAAAGCAATGAAAAAGGCTCATAAAGTTCCCTGTAGCCATGTGGGATTTAGTGGTGTCCAGTGCAATGTAGACTATGCATAAGTAAACAATTTTGCTTTATATACAGTTATTAACATTAGTGGGTACTGAATTGCATTAACATAGACTTCCACATCCTTACACAACTTCTGTTTAAATTTTCACTTTAAGGATTCTCAGTATCAACATTAAGTAAAAAATGGCACATGTTAAATATATGTCACTGATTAGATCATGATGTTATTACTGAGCTGTTCTTTCTCAACTATAACTAACCTAGAGAAGTCTGGGTCAGTTGTTGCTTTGATGACTTTCAATTATTTTCCTGTACAATATTCCTTGGAAAGATTTCTTTGGTAACAGCAGCTTTGAGGCCCCTTTCTATTCACAAAAGCAACATCTGTGCCTTAATTGTTGCACAATTTTATTTATATCATAGGGTCACTATTGTGGTTTTTGCTTCTTGTGTGCCAAACTGTCACAAGAGTGTAATGTATATTCATACTGCATTATATAGTAAATGTGTCCCATGGAGGCTGGGAAGATGATTCATTGTTTAACAACACTGTGTTTTATACACATAACACTCATGACATGCAACAAGGTTCTTCAATTCTACTTCCTGGGAACCTAAAAATTTCCTTTGATTTCTGTGGGTAGCTGTAACACATGGAGTACATAGAAAGTCATACATAATGTTACAAAATTTCCCATACTTCTATAGGGATTATTAATTTGAAGAATCTATTTTAGATAATATTTTAGCTCTATATTTTTTACCTTTTTTTTAACTTTTTTTATTATTCGATATAATTTATTTACATTTCAAATAATTTCTTTTCCCACCCCCCCACTCCCCGAAAGTCCCGCAAGCCCCCTTCTCTTCCCCTGTCCTCCCACCCACCCCTTCCCACTTCCCCGTTCTGGTTTTACTGACTACTGTTTCACTGAGTATTTCCAGAACCAGGGGCCACTCCTCCTTTCTTCTTGTACCTCATTTGATGTGCGGATTATGTTTTGGGTATTCCAGTTTTCTAGGTTAATATCCACTTATTAGTGAGTGCATACCATGATTCACCTTTTGAGTCTGGGTTACCTCACTTAGTATGATATTCTCTAGCTCCATCCATTTGCCTAAGAATTTCATGAATTTATTGTTTCTAATGGCTGAATAGTACTCCATTGTGTGGATATACCACATTTTTTGCATCCACTCTTCTGTTGAGGGATACCTGGGTTCTTTCCAGCATCTGGCAATTACAAATAGGGCTGCTATGAACATAGTAGAACATGTATCCTTATTACATGGTGGGGAGTCTTCTGGGTATTTGCCCAGGAGTGGTATAGCAGGATCTTCTGGAAGTGAGATGCCCAGTTTTCGGAGGAACCGCCAGACTGATTTCCAGAGTGGTTGTACCAATTTGCAACGCCACCAGCAGTGCAAATGGTGCTGGTTGAACTGGAGGTCAGCATGCAGAAGAATGAGAATTGATCCATCCTTCTCTCCTTATACTAAGCTCAAATCCAAATGGATCAAGGACCTCCACATAAAGCCAGCCACTCTGAAGCTAATAGAAAAGAAACTGGGGAAGACCCTTGAGGACATCGGTACAGGGAGAAAGTTTCTGAACAGAACACCAATAGCGTATGCTCTAAGAGCAAGAATTGACAAATGGGACCTCATAAAATTACAAAGTTTCTGTAAGGCAAAGGACACCATCAAGAGGACAAATCGGCAACCAACAAATTGGGAAAAGATCTTCACCAATCCTACATCAGATAGAGGGCTAATATCCAATATATATAAAGAACTCAAGAAGTTAGACTCCAGAAAACCAAACAACCCTATTAAAAAATGGGGTACAGAGTTAAACAAAGAATTCTCACCTGAAGAACTTCGGATGGCGGAGAAGCATCTTAAAAAATGCTCAACTTCATTAGTCATTAGGGAAATGCAAATCAAAACAACCCTAAGATTTCATCTTACACCAGTCAGAATAGCTAAGATTAGAAATTCAGGAGACAGCAGGTGTTGGAGAGGGTGTGGAGAAAGAGGAATATTTTTTACCTTTTTAAAAATACTGATTATGATATGAGCTGGTCTTCAAAACATTTACTCCAATATTTATTTTATTAAGATTTTTATAAGTAACGTTACTTGTCTGACAACAGTAAAAATTCTCCTTTTTCTATATCTAGGATTCTACTGAAGATTCCACAAGCAAATCACCTCTTCCTTAAACAGATCATTCATGCATTATTACAAGTTAAAAAGGCTACCAAGAATCACCTAAGTCCTACATCTTGTTGGTCCACATAACTCTGCATGTGTTGTGGGAACAGACTTTCATGAACACATTATTTGGAAATGACCTCACAAAAATGGTAAGGGGATATGATTTTTCCCTTTGGATAATTACTCATTGTGATCAAGAAATCTGGAATACTTTTGAAAGTCTAGTGAGGTTAAAAGTCACCCTAGGACTGCATTCTTCTGAAGTGGGATATGCATTAAACTGTTTCAGGAAATATTTGGAAGAGAGATTGTTAATGTCGTTTGAAGGAAAATATTTTTTTTTATTCTTTCTTTCCTCCTTTTTTGTAACCTTCTTTTCAGATTTTGATTTTAAGCATTGACGTTGTAGAGAACAATATGCTGCATGTATAATGGTAGTCCAAGAAGAAAAGGGTAAACTTGAAAAATCCTTTTGTGTTTGATATAAATTTTATACACATATCAAATGATTTTCCTTTTCCTGGATCACCCTTCCCCCCCAAATCCCATAATTTTAATTTATTTTTTTTGGAAGATTTGTAAATGTAAGTAAGCCTAAAAATGCCACAAGAAATTTCACATAGCTTGTAAAAACAAGTAACAGCATATAGAATTAACACTAAATTTAATTTTCCTTCTGTGCAAAAGTTACAACCTTAGGAAGAAGTAAATCATGGAAACGCTATCATTCACAATAACTTTATAATTTAAAAAATATCCTTGTCCTAAATCTAGCTGAGTAAAGAAATACTAATATAATTAAAAATTATATTAAAGAAATTGATGTGGATATTAGATAATTATAAGAAATTCACATCCATTAATCAGTAAGATCTATATAGGAAAAAAAATCCTAAAATATTATTTTGATTTTGTCATTGTTCAACCGTATTAAATTTAGAAAACCCTTTTGATGCTACTTGCAGTAACGATATTACTGAAGTGAATTTTTATCCCTCAGGCCTCCCTTTCTTCTACCATGTTCCCTTAGCTTCTCCTATAAAACATCACTGATATGACAACCAAAACATATGTCAAACAAGTCAACTCCAATGTATTTGAAAAATTAATTGGGTCCTGAACTCTACACAAATATGTATTGGCAACTGCATCCTTAAGAATTGTATACAAGAGTATATATAACAAGTGTGTTCCTTGGATTCAGGAGAAAGATGGAGTACATTTTCTTATAAATTATTACTCTGTAATTTTATTTCTCTAATTTAATATATAGTATTATATACAATAGCATATATGGTTCTCTGTTATTTGGTTATTGCCATTTACTTGTCTTACTCCTTTAATGAATGAGTACAGTGTTATTTATCATTTATATCATCTTGAATATATACTTTATCTTTAGACTATTGTTCCCTGTGTAGAACTAAATTGCTGAAGAGAAATGGGTAAATGGCAGATTATACTGGATAATGATTCTCCTCTTTGGTTTATATGAATGATATGTTTCCTTGATATTTTAGTCTTCTCTGGTATCTAATTTCTTTCACAAAATAGATATTTAATATTAATTTAAAAGGCTCACACCTATGGAGAAATGAACAATTACTAGAACTTAAAATTAACATATGCAAGACTTGTTCTGAAATCATTTACAAAATTTTACCTGCAGTCATTTATGCTATTGGTCCAAATTCCTCATACAAAATCTTAAATATAAGGCTCAAACCAAGTATAACCACTCGTTCACCAAGAAAATCCTCATCAATTAGTTCTGCATAAAGAGGTTATATTTCAATGTTGTTCACAGGAGTTACAATAGGATAGTCCCCAGCTCTTCCAAGCACCAAGATAACAACAGGGTCTTAAAGAGCACCCCAATTCTTCAGCCTGAGCCATCACATGCTATTAGTCTTCTAACTTTCCTCTGGGTCCAAAGCCAGGGCTTGGGCAGAGAATAAGGAACAAAGAAATGCATTACATTCCCATGTGAGAAACCTCAGAGGGAAAACCCAGCTGTAGTTTTCCTCCTTTAAAGTAAAAAATGTTTAAACACTAAACAGAAAATAAAAGTTCAGTTGTAATTGAATCATCTTCCTCCCTCCCCAGTGTCCAGGGATAGACAGGGTAGAGATAATTCTGGCTTTTCTATTGCCTACCTGCTTGTTCAACATAAGGTATAGGATGAAGCAAGAAGGGACCAGCTTCCTTCCCTTATAGATCTAGGGCAGTACTTGCAGTCATTCATTCCCACAGCTGCCAGAGTCACCAGAACCTATTCATTAAATGGTCATGTGCATTGTTTACTCTTAAGCCTGACTTAAGGTCATGAAACACCTTTTAACTGTGGATTATGTGGCACATATATATTATTTATATAAATATTCCTCTATGTAAAAAAAAGTCAGGCATTGTTCTAATCAGTGAGCCTTTATTTGTCACACTGTCATTTTTCTTTATAGCTTTCGAATTTTGATATCAGTAAATATGTAATATTTGAGTACTTTGTGTGTACTTAATTCTCTGTTTGCTTTTAGTACATTCACAGATATCTCTTATTTTGGGGAATATCTTTTCAGACAAATCATATAAAAACAGTTATTTCATTGTGTCCAATAGACTCAGTAGACTCTAATACTAATTTAATGTCCCTCCATATTATTCCTGAGATTCTCTCCTCTCAGGTCTCTGGTACATTCTAGAGATTCCACTCAACTTCCAACTTCCCAAGTTTGCTTGTTTCCATTCTTTTTGCTGGCTCTCAGCATCTCTGACCGGTTTCCAACACTGAACACCTGATTACGTAGGGAAGAAACTGAAGAGGAAAACAAACCTATAGGAAGATCTATAATATCAACTATCATGGACACCAGAGATCTCTGAGACCCTAAGTCCCAGTCAGTCAGCATATACCAGGTGATATGAGGCTCCTAGTATTTATACAGAGGAGTATTACCAGGTTTGGACTCAGTAGGAAATGATGAACACAAACATTAAAAGACATGAGGCCCAAGGATTTTGGGAGGTCTTGTGAGGTGGGTATTGGGGGCATCTCAGAGTTGGAGACGAGGTGCAAGGAGGAGATATTGGGTGCAGAACTTTCACAATATTGACCAGGAGGGGAACACCTATAGAATATGTTCTAAGATCAAGAATTGATAAATCGAACCACATAAAAGTACAAAATGTATGTAAGGCAAAGGACACTGTCAATAGGACAAAATGACATCCAACTATTTGGGAAAAGATCTTCACCAACCCTTCATCCTACAGTGGGCTAATATCCTATATATACAAAAACTCAAGAAATTAGACTCTGGAGAGCCAAATATCTCTATTAAAGACAGGGTACTAAGATAAAAAATTTCTCATGTGAGGAATATCAAATGGCTGAGAAGCACCTGTAGAAATGTTCAACATCCTTAATCATCAGGGAATGAAAATCATAACAGCACTGAGATTTCACCTCATATCACTCAGAATTTCTAAGATAAAAACTCAGGAAATAGTAGATGCTGGCAATGATGTGGAGAAAAAGGAACACACCTCCACATTGCTGGTAGAATTGCAAGCTGGTACAACTACTCTCGAACTCTGACTGGCGGGTCCTCAGAACTCTGGGCATCATCCAACCTCTTCTTGAACATGTATTATTACTGATATCTATCTGTCATCTATCTGTCTGTCTGTCTGTCTGTCTGCTTATCTATCTATCTATCTATCTATCTATCTATCTATCTATCTATCTATCTATCTATCTACCTATCTATCCATCCATTCATCCTTTCACCCACCCACCCATCCACCTACCCATCCATCCATCCATCCATCCATCAATCCATCATCCATCCATCCATCCATCCATCCATCCATCCATCCATCCATCCATCCATCCATCCATCCACCTTCCTTCCTCCCTCCCTATCTATCTATCTACCTATTTATCTATCTATCTATCTATCTATCTATCTATCTATCTATCTATCTATCTATCTATCTATCTATCTATCTATCTACCTGTCTACACACACACACACACACACACACACACACACACAGACACACACACACACACACACACACACACACACACACACACACACACACACACACACACACATATATATATATTTAAAGACAATTTTAAAGCCAAAACACTGAAGGACAAGAAATTCACTTGTCATTTTGTCAGTTACAGCATGAGCATTTGAATATTGACATCACAATGACCTGTCACCATGACTACTAAAGAATACTCAGACTTCAGTGATTGGCTTATCCACTGCAGTCTTCATTTCGGTATTTAGTGACTAGAAGGAAAGTGATCATTTCAAGTCCATTGATTGGTTCCCAATTACAGGCTCCACTGTAAAGTTATGCATGCAATAACTAATTTGATTCTAATGATGCTCTAATAGAATTAGGAAGTCTTCTATCTTGACTCTCCAGATTTAGAAAACTAGATTATAACTTGGCAGTGGCTTCATGGAAATTTACTCAGTAGCAATAGTCAGTACCAACTCCCTAAAGAAACAAAGTTATCAAGGAAGAAGTGTTACACTTTGAACTTCTAGGAGAATGCTTTCTCTAAGTCTCCCAAAAATACCTATCCCGAAGATGAGAGAGCAGTATTTTCTAGACAATCTGATTGTATTGCCGAGTATGAAAACAAACTTTTCTTGTAAACCGGTTATTCTTCAACGCAAAACCTATACATGCTTGGGTTTTAAGAAAACTGTGGCTTTTTTCCAAGGCATGCTATGTTTAAAATGTTTAAAAATTTTAATGTTAATTAAAATACAAAGGAATCACTTTCCACATATATTCCTTCACTTTTAATATTTAATATCTTGAAACTGAATGTTTTTAAATTTGTAAAATTTCTTTACATTATTGTTTAAGATATGTGATGATCATCATTGGATGCTGTTGCTCCTGACTCCTCGAATCTCATTGCTCTTAAATATGTTCTACGTAAAAGCTGTCTACATATTCTTTGTCAGATATATAATGTGTATTGGACAGCATGATACTCACTTAATATAAGTTTTAATATTCAAATTGCATAAGCAATGTAAAGAACCACTGAAAGTGTAACTATGAATCACTATTGAGCATACATCTGTCTCTATATTCTGTATCTCACCTATATGACTTTCATATTAGCATTATTTTGTAACATCTATACGTTAGTGTTTGAAGTATGTGATGAGAACCATTGGCCGCTCTTCCTCCTCGCTTTGAATCTTGTCGTCTCACTTGATTTCTACATAAATGCAGGTGACTCTCTACATATTCTGTGAATGATATGCCATATGCTTTGACCAGTGATATAGTCACTTAATATATAATTTTAATAGTTGTATTGTATGAGCAGGGTAGAGTAAAGAAACCAATAAAAATTAATCAATCCATTATTATACGGGAGAATGATATTATGGATTATGCAGAAATATTCAGAGGCATCTTACAAATGTTTACAGCCAATTAAAACTTGATTTCATGAATGTCTAAGAGAGAACAGAAAATATCAGGGCAGAATATTGGAGATACCTAAAGGACTGATAGATACTTTCATTTCATGAACAGAATTGTTCTTCTATAAGATTTTGGGAGTTACCTTAGTGCAGAATCAGATGGAGATGTTTGTGAAGGAACAGAAATCTAGGTGAAATATATAACAATTACTTTTACTTCCTCTTTAGGTAAAAGTAAGGGTTAGTGTGGCTGTTGACAATCCTGATAGGAGTCTCAAGTCCATTGATTGCAAGTTTCTTTTTCCAGAGATAAGGGAAATCACTCTTTGCTCTGGACAGAGTAATTTTTTTTATTAATTTTTATAATACACTAATTTTGGTTTTGAGCTTTTTATTTGTTTAGTTCTAATGACCAGTAATTCATATGTACTCTATCCTGAGGTGGGCCAATCTTGGCTTTTTAGAATATATGGACTCTCAGAGAACTAATTACGTTTAATTTTTAGGAAAACCTGGTTATTTCCTTGAACTCAACATATATTAGTATATAAAAGGATTATATAACATAATTTTATCGAATCCTTTTAAGTGAGTGTCTTCTTTAATAGGCATCAAAAATTCCTGAGATTTTCCATTTATCAACTCTAAAATTCATAATGTTGATGAAGTCTACATTCTGTGTTTTTCTTTTTCACTCTGAAAAGGTTTAAAAATTAGGAATTGAGAACATTTGGGGATGTATTTACATCATAATATTTTACACAAATATTTCTCCTATTGTTGAAGAAATATTGTGGTTATCTATCTATCTATCTATCTATCTATCTATCTATCTATCTATCTATCTATCTGTCTGTCTGTCTGTCTGTCTGTCTGTCTGTCTGTCTGTCTGTCTGTCTGTCTGTCTGTCGATCTATGATTCTATCTTTTTGAAAATTATGTTTTACCTTAAAATGGTTCTAACAATTATAAAAAAAATATTTTTGAAGCAACTAAATATAAGGAAGGCATGTTGTGTAACTGTGTCAGGTGACTCTTAATGTCACAATTGTCTATCTCCCTTACTAATAAAGGCACCTCAGATCTCACAACTTTGTCTATAAATTGTCCTCAGCAGTTGGAGTTCAGGCAGAGGAAGGCAAAATAAAATTTCCTTTCCATTGAAGATTATCCCTTCCAGACTCCACAGAAATGATATTTTTTAATTTAATTTGAATTTTATATTAGACTAATCACATCAGGAATTGTTTTATCTTTATTCCTCCACTAAATTGATTTTTATAGTATTTTTATTATATCTTTATATTATTTTTTGAAGTAGGTGATGACAATTCTAGTCAGTCTAGACACTTTGATTCACAGGGAACATAAATGCTTTCTATGTAAAATATATGGTGAGTTTGTTCATTTTCTTTGAGAAAAGAAATATTTTTTGGAAAAAAAATATTTCCCGTTAAGGAAAAATATACCTCAAATATTCCATTTATAGGAGCGAATCACAGTAAGGGAAATAAAGGAAGTGAAGGAAGTAAAGAGAAGATTTTCCACTCTATTATTACCTTGAAGACTTTCATTATTGGTTAGAAAGAAAACATGTTCAGAGGCAGCTGGAAGAGATAAAGGAGAGAAAAACTGATTTGATATAGCCAAGGCTGGGCAATAAAGAAGGAAGTATATCCAGGAGAGGAGAATGAGGTTAATTTGAGTTGGAGAAACTCTGCATTGAAAAAGATGCAGAAGGGGTTCTATCATTAGCATGGAGAGTTTTGGAGAGGTGCAGTATTCTAAATGATGACTTTAAAATGTACATGTGTCTTTACTTCCCACAGTCCAAACCATAAAGGAGTGACATGCAAGCAGCAAGGGAAATGACTCCATTTCTAGACTAGACAAATTTAACAAATATTTCTTTGAAGGATGCAGTGTTTTTTGTTTGTTTGTTTGTTTGTTTTCTGATTTGACAGTCATCAAGGTAATTATAACAGTTTTTACAGCTCTAATGAACATCAGTATCACAAAATCTAATTAATCTAAATTTTGTCTTGAGTTTAGATTAATACACTTTTTCCTTGAGAATATAATATACCCCAGCTGCTAATTTCTATGTTTTCACCAGTCAAGACAGTTTGAGAAAGGGACAATCACATTACAAAGATATTTCTGAGGACATACGGACCAATATAGTAAAGGCCATGGAGTTCATTTGAATAAAATGCCATCTGAAAAATTTAACTCAGGTTAATTTTTTTAATTTCTTATTATCTTTCTCACTAGCATATCATTTATGTTAAGAATTACAATTTTATTTTAAGATATTTATTTTTAAGTTGCATAAGTTATAAATGTTGCTAATAATCTCAATATTCCCTTTAAACTTTATTTACTGTGTTCCCATATCATGAAATTAAAATTAGTGGGACCATTGTTCTAATCAATTGAATGCTTGTTCTGTTAGGGGGGGACTTGTACCAGGAGTACCAAAAATTGTTTTCTATATAGAAGCCCTTGTGAAGAAAGACATTGGAGGGACTGATCAAAAATTGCTTTGCCATGGCCCCGTGGAACTCACAAGGGGCACAAAAATGATTAAAATACATCTATAAGTATTTATTGATGTTTTGCTTTGTCTAATAACATGTTAGTATGTGCAACACACATTCCTTACTATGAGAGGTTACACTTAATTAGAAATTTTACTAATATAAATAGCTTCCTTTCCTTCTTTTAATAAAGAAAAGAGTATACTTATTTCATTATTTCATGATTACATCTTTTTATTATACTGTGGTTGAGGTTTGGTGGACAGTTGCCTACACACTCAATTGGTTTTATAAAAAAATTAAGACACATTTTATATAAAGTGAATTATTAAGGTGGTATCCAACTATTTGTATCTGGGGAAAGATTAACAGCAAACTTGAAAAGCTGGAAGATGTGCAAGCACATGACCAGAATTGTAGCATCATTAAAGCTGGTTTATGAATATTGATACTTCATGGGGTATATGGAATATACAGTCAGACCTGTTCTCAAAATAAAATGCTTAAAATATGAGAAGCAGGTGTCTTCCTGCTTGTTGTTTTCATGTAGACTGTAGAAAACTGAGAGGGGAATCCCTGATTATGATCCTTGTACACAACAGGCAACACGAGAGAGTCTCTGGACTTCATTGTTTCAAAAGTAGTATGAAGAATCAAGAAACAGCTATGATTCCTACTAATAGCAGTTACTAATTAGGGAAAAATACATAAACTGAGTACTTCCTAGTTGGTCATTCTGCACATACTATAGAAAAGTGCTGTGATTAAAGGAATCAGTATACAAGTTTGCCCTTTATCTTATGACCATAGAGGTGACTTCATATTATACTAGAAGGTATGAAGTTGATACTGATATTATCAAGTTAATAATTTAAGAGATGTTCTCATTCGTACATGAGAGGTCTGGAAAACAGGCATCAATGACATACTTTACTCAGCTTGGGAAGTAAACTTTCTCACCATCGTTATATAATATTCCTGTAAATCCAATGCAAAAACTGTGAGAAAATGAGATGTTCAGATGAGAATAATTGGGGTAAATTTGGCTTACTTTTCTTTCTTTCTTTCTTTCTTTCTTTCTTTCTTTCTTTCTTTCTTTCTTTCTTTCTTTCTTTCTTTCTTTCTTTCTTTCTTTCTTTTTCTTTCTTTTTTGAAAGAAACTGAAATTGGCATTATTTTATTTTCTATATTCTTTGTTTACATTACTAATGATTTCCCCTTCCAGGTTCACCCCTCCTCATAAGTCCCATAAGACCTCTTCATTCCACCCATTACCCAATCGACACCATCGCACTTCGCTGTCCTGGCAATCCCCTAAAATGCCTCATCAAGGCTTTCCAGGACAAGGGCCCTCTCTTTCCTTCCTTCTTATGAATGATTTGATATGTGAGTTGTATCTAGAATATTCAGAGTTTTGGGTCTAATATCCACTTATCAGTGACAGCATTCACTGTGTGTTCTTTGGTGAATGAGTTACCTCACTTAGGATAATATTTTCCAGTATCAAACACTGGCCTAAGAATTTCATGCATGCATTGTTTTATTTACTGAGTAGTACACTACTGTGTAAATATACCACATTTTCTGTATCCATTCATCCATTGAGTGAAATATGGGTTCTTTCCAGGTTCTGGCTATTATAAAAAAGGCTGTGTTGGACATTGTGGAGCATGTGACCTTCTTGCATGCCAGGGATTCCTCTGGGTATATGCCCAGGAATGGTATTGCAGGGTTCTCCATTATTGTCATTCCCAGTTTTCTGAGTAACCACCAGACTGATTTCCAAAGTGGTAGTACCAGCTTGCAATAGCAGCAGCAATGGAGGAGTGTTCCTCTTTCTCCACATCCTCACCTACACCTGCTGTCCTGAGTTTATGATCTTCATTCTGACAGTTGTGTGGTGTAATCTCAGGATTGTTTTGATTTGCATTTCCATGATGACTATGGATGGTGAACATTTCTTAAGGTGCTTCACAGCCATTTAGTATTCCTCAAGTGAAAAATCTTTGTTTACCCCAGCACCCCATTTTTAAAGGGGAAATATGGCTCTCTGGAATCTACCTTCTTGAATTCTTTTTATATCTTGGATATTAGCCCTCTGTCACATGCTGTGTTGGTAAAGATCTTTTCTCAATTTGTTGGGTGCCTTTTGTTCTTTTGACAATATCCTTTGCCTTACGGAAACTCTGTAGTTTTATGAGGTCCCATCTGTCAATTCTTGATCTTAGAGCAAAAGTTATTGGTGTTCGGTTGAGGAAATTTTCCCTTGTGCCCATCTCTTCAAGGGTCTTTCCCAGTTTATGCTCTATTAGTTTCAGCATGTCTGGCTTTATGTGCAGGTTCTAGATACACTTGGACTTGAGCTTCGTACAAGGCGATAAGAATGGGCCATTTTGCATTTTTGTTCATGCTGACCTCCAGTTGAACTAGCACCATTTGTTGAAAAAATTATCTTTTATCCTCTGGATGGTTGTAGCTCCTTTGTCAAAGATCAAGTGACCATAATTCTGTGGGTTCATTTCCAGTTCTTCAATTCTACACCATTGATCTTCTTTCCTGTCACTATACCAATTCTATGTATTTTTAACACAATTGCTCTACATTACAGCTTGAGATCAGGGATACTGATTCCCCCAAATGGTCTACTACTGTTAGGATAGCTTTAGATTTCCTGGGTTTATGGTATTCCAGATGAATTAGGAATTGCTCTTTCTAAGTCTATGAAGCATTGAGATGGGGTTTGCATGGTTACTGCAAAAACAAAATCAGCATTGCATTGAATCTTTAGATTTCTTTTGGAAAGATGGCCAATTTTCTATATTAACACTGCCAAACAAAAAGCATGAAAGATTTTTTCTACTTCTGAGGTCTTCTTTGATTCCTATCTTCAAAGACTTGAAGTTGCTGCCACACAGATCTTTCCCTTGTTTGGTAAGAGTCACACCAAGACACCTTATATTGTTTGTGGTTATTGTGAAAGGTGTCATTTTCCAATTTATTCCACAGCGTGTATTCCATTGTGTAAATATACCACATTTTCTCTATTCATTCCTCCACTGGGGGGCATCTGGGTTCTTTCTTCTGACTATTACAGTTAAATCATTATTCCTTGAACTAAGCTTTTGTTTACCTGGAAATTATTCTGTAATACGATGGACTGGAATCAGAAATCTGCATTCCACTTTCTCCTGTGAGTAAGGACATGTACTACCATGCTTGTACCTTAGGTTTTCATGACTAATATGCTTGAAGGTCTGGATCCAAACCTGTGTCCTCCCACTAAAAGTTATTGAATCAAAATCCTTTGTTTTCCAACCTCAACACCTGGATCCCAGGTGTGTCCTCTATTTCTGGATTGTAGTTCATTTGGAATGTAATATAGTTGAATACTGGGAATAGCCATCCCAATCCATAGCTTTTAAATTTGACACATAATTATGTCTCTTTATTTCTATTTGAAAAATATAACCCAGTCATAAGAATGCCTAACATGATATATCTCATGGTTACTGCAAAAACTTATATAGCAAGCATATCTAAGTGGGATCTTACCCATTCTATTATCTATTTGATTCCTTCTATTATCACCTTGTCAGGAAGTGTATAGCACCATGCAGGAAGACATGGTGGTAGAAGAGCCAAGTGTCCTACATCTTGAATGAAGTGCAGACAGCAGAATCCATCCCACAGGCCATTGGAAGGATTGTCAGGATCAAGCCACCTAGACTTGAGTATCTCATGAAATCTCAAAGCCTCACCTTTATTTTGATATAAATTTATCACAATATAGAATGATATATTTCATCTCCTAACCCTGCTTTTTTCAATATTCTGATAAGTCCTGGTAATAATGCATCTTCAAACCACAACACTATGGTTTCCACTTGAAAGCTGACTTCATCTTCTACCTCATGAGTCTCCTGCTTTCCCAAATCACTCTTTCCTTTAACAAATTTCTATTAAATTTTACATCATTAAGTATTTTCTATTCTTGAATTCCACCTTAGGCAATATTTGTATTCAACCTCTTAACTCCACCACCAGACTACATCAATCAAGTATATTATTGTCTAAAAATGAGCCCAGATTTTCTAATTTCTTTTGTTAATCCCATTCACATTGATTTCATTTGGGTTTTAGAGCTATTAAACATTTTGACACAGGCAACAGCATTAAAGGACAATAAACTGGGGTTGTCTAATAGAATCAGAAGTTCAGTCCCTTATCATCAAGTGGGGCACTTGACAATTTTAAGGAAGACATAGTGTAGGAGGAAATGAGAGTTATAGACATTTACCCAAAGACAGACATAAGCCTGACTTCCAGGAAGATAGGAGCAATATCTCAAATCCCATTCCCACAGTGACATAACTCCTCCAAAATGGCCAAACCAATTCCAACGAAGCCACACATCCAAATAATGCAACTATCTAGTCCGAGCATATTCAACTCAATTGTTACATATGTATAAATATATGCATATGCATGCGCATGTGCCTGTGCCTGTGCATGTGCATGTGTATGTATATGCATATGTATATGTATGTACATATGTATATATATATATACTTATATATATACATATCATATATATATATAAGATTTTTGTAGCTTTAAAATATAAAATATGAATGCCAATCTCACTTGAATATGATTTCCCGTCAAAATTTATTTTACATATATATTCATTTTAAACTTCTAATTTGCCTTTTTTTTTCAGTGTTTTGTAATTTTTTTTCAAAATGCATTAAAATATCTTTCATCATCCTTCAACAAAATATTGTTGAAAAACAATAATTTGTTGTAAATTAATTGATGATTATTCCCAGTTTCTATTAGTATATTATGAATATAGAAACATGAATCTATCATCAATTGAAAACAACTGGATGTATGTACATGTCATCAAAGGGTATTTCAGATTTAAGCACATGATGCAAATCCTAATTATTTTCAAAACGAATTGAAGTAATTAAACTGACAAAAATATAGAAGAGTATCTTTTCTTTCAGCATAATCGGCAGAATTTAGTGTTAGAATACCTTCTATACCAAAATTTGCAAATTTAGATGAAGTGAAACTATTTTTCATATTCTAAATCCAATATCTTTTGTTAGTAATGAGCTATTGATAACTATTTTCTGAATAGGGTCACTTACATGTCTCAGTTTCTTTTTACTATTGAAATGCTTATATATATATAAAATTTTCTATATTCTTTGTTTACATTTCAAATGGTTTTTCCTTTCCCACTTCCCCTCCCAATATGTCCCATAAGCATTCTTCTCTCCAACCATTCTCCAATCACCTTCCTCCTTTTTGTCTGTCATGGTACTCCCCTACTGAGCCTGTGTTCATGTTTACTCCTAAAAGGAATGATCACACATAACAACCTGTGTCCCTGGAGTTTAAAAATGCTATTATGGAGACAGGATCAGAAGAGAAATAGATCATTTTACAATCTCATATTAATTTCCTAGATTCTCTGTTGAATACTCCCTCCTTGAAGAAATAGTGTACATTTTATTTCAGTTATTCCCCCATCAGGAAGTTCTGTTACCCATTGCCTTCAGTAAGTATGAAACATGCTATAATCCTACTCCCTCTCCCACACACAAACATTGCATAGCAAGAAATTAAGACCTGTTTATTTCAACATGATAATCTTTAAATATAAGGAGGACTTTCTCATTGTCTTTCTTTTTACCCCTAGGAGAGAATAGCCTTCAAATGATTTTGAGGTCCCAGACCTTTTCCCATGCTCAAAGATCAACATTATTCCCTTTGGCTTAACTGTTTTTGTCAAAGGCACAGAGATCTATTACTCAGAGTAACAATTCCAAGTCTTAGCAACAGCAATAACTTAGTTCAGAAACTGGTTTCCTGGGATCCTGTTAAGTTTGCAGAATCAAGCCACTGAGTAAGCATGAGATTTGGCACTTAGAAGCACTGCATAATGATTTCAAAACATAGCATCAGGTTATTGTGTCCCTGGACCTGAGCAAGTTTTCCAGAGCACTAGTTCAAAAACTCACCATTTGCAGAAACCTGACACTTCTCCCTGATATATAGGAAGAACTATTAAAGATGCCAGCTGAAGAGACTTTTTGAAGTTTATTCATTGCATTGTGGAAAAAGCTACTCTGCAATGGATGATATTTGACTGTGTTCTGAAAATACAGAATGCACTTACTAATTGAGATATGGCAATTGATTAAATGTTCTCAGTTATTTCTCCTTGCCTGCACACTGTCTAAAATTAATCTTCAGTCATCTTTCCCACTAAAACATGAAATCATAGGATTACGTGGCTGGTAACTGTTACAGGAGGCCATTTGTTCTCTGTGGTCACCTGTAAATAAATCCAGAGCTGAAATCTTATTGCATGACAGAGCAATCATTTTCATGAGAAACAAAGTTGGATTTAGTAGTCTTTTCTATCAATAGTTTTGCAATAGCTTTGTTCTAATTGTCTCCAGTTGCATTTTAGTCATCTGTTCTTCAGTATTGCTGAAAGACAAGTCTGCCCACTGGATATTTTCCAGCTGCTAACTGGTCATATTTCAGCCCATTTAGTTTTCCTTCCTCATTTCTCACCCGTTAAATATCCCACAGAATCTTACATCATTGTCCTTTAATGGACCTGCTTAATTGCCATAAAACCTGAAAACCTTCCTGCCTTTCTTGTAATGATTGAAAACAGCAAGCAAACAAATAAAGAAAATTCATAAAGGTGCAAGGAAAGGGGAACTTCCCCTAAGTTTATTATTCTTACCATTGATAGTTCAATTATTACTAAGCACCTTTTCTTTGAAGCCTAGAGTGGAGAACCTTTCAATGGAAATGAAATTTTATCTTGCCTCCCTCCACTTGAACCTCAATCTGGTGACTACACTAATGATGTCTGAGGCCCCGTTAGTAGTCAGGCTGATGGACAATTGTGATATCAATATTCTAAGACTCATGTCATCTGACATAGTGACACAAAACTGCTTTTCCTTATAATTAGTGGCTTCAAAGATAATTTTAATAGTAAGAAAAATTGTAAGGAATAATATATTTTGCAAACAGGTAGAAAAATAGATAGTAGGGAGATAGATAGATAGATAGATAGATAGATAGATAGATAGATAGATAGATAGAGAGATTAATAGATAACCACAACAGTTTATGTGCAACAATTAAAAATATTTTTGTAAAATATTATGATGTATATAAATCTCCAAAGTTTCTCAATTCATATTTTTAAAACCTATTCAGAGTGAATATTAATAGGAGGGAATGTAGAGTTCATCAACCCTGTGAATCTTACAGTCTAATAAATGCAAAATCACAGAATCTTTGAAGCCTATAGAAGATACTTACTTATTAGTATTCAATAAAATTTATGTAGCTAATAAATGTTGAATACATGGAAATAGCCTTGTTTTCCTAAAAATTAAATCTACTTAGTTCCCTGTGTGTCCATATATTCTAAAATGTCATGATTGGACCATGTAAAGGTAGATGACATATGGATTACAGGTTAGATCCAGTAATTGGATTATTGATTTTTCTGGTTAGAACCAAACAAAGAAAAAGCTCCTAACAAAAATTAGTATATTATAAAAAAATAATAAAAAACAATCTTATTCAGAGAAATGTGTCATTTCCTCTGCCTCTTAGAAAATGAAACTGGAATTCGATTCATTTTGACTCCTATCGGGATTGCCAATAGCTAATATTACCCTTACTTTTACCTGAACAGGAAGTAAAAGTAATTATTATACCTTTCACTTAGATTTCTGCTCCTTCACAAACATCTCCATCACTTTTGAAACTAAGGTAGCTCCCAAAATTATAGAAGCACCATTCTCTTTTTGAAGGCAAAGATTCTCTCATTCCCTCTGCTCTCTCCAATTTTCTACCCTGATATTCACTGTTCTCTCTTACACAACCTTCGTAAAATATAAACTGCAACTTGCTATAAATATTTGTTGATTCCTATGAATAATTTTTTAATCCATAATAACATTATTCCCTATAATAATGGAGTGGCTACTTTTTGGTGGTTTCTTTACTCTACTCTGCTCAAGCAATACAAATATTAAAATGATATATTAAGTGAGTATATATCTGGTAAAAAAAAATAAGACATATCATTCAAAGAATATGTAGAGAAAAACCAGCATTTATGTAGAAATCATTTGAGACACATGAGATGCAAAGTGAGGAGGAACAGCAGCCAATGGTTCTTATCACATACTTCAAACACTAAAGTATAGATGTTACAAAATAATACTAACTCAATATGGTTATGAACAAATCGAAAGGATATTAAAATGTCTATAAAGTAGTTCCTGTCTAATTTGATTTAATGTTCAAATATTCAGATAAAATAATCCTCACTCATAACTTGTACACTGTTTATTTTTTTCATTGATTACATTATTTATTCACTTTGCATCCTAGTCAAAGTCCCCTCCCTCCTCTCATCTCAGTCCCTCTCTCCTAACCTTCTTCCCTTATTTTCCCTGCCCAGAAGGGGAAGTCCCTACTCTGGGTACCACCCTGTCCTAGCACATCAAGTTTTCATCAGGACTAAGTGCAATCTCTCACAATGATGCTAGAAATGGCAGACCAGCTAGGTTAAAGCGATCCAAAGTTAGGCAACAGACTCCAAGACAGAGACGGACCCTGCTCCTATTGTTGGGGGAACCACATGGAGCCCAACGGCACACGTTACATATGGGTAAGGGATCTAGGTCTAGCTCTTGGATGCCATTTGGTTGGTGATTCAGTCTCTATGAGCCCCCATTGGCCCACCTTAGTTAGTTCTATGTATCTTCTTGTGGTATACTTGACCCCTGGCTCCCTCAATCCCTCCCATATCTTTACTACAAGACTTCCTGAGCTCTGCCTAATATTTGGCTGTGGGTCTCTGCATCTGTATCCATCAGCTGCTGGGTGAAATCTCTCAGATGACAATTGTGCTAGGCTCCTGTCTATAAGCATAGCAGAGTATCGTTAATAGTGTTGAGGTTATCTCTTTCCCATAGAGTGGGTCTCAATTTAGACCAGTCAACTTTCTTAAAAATCAGTCAGAAAATGTTTCCATTCCCTTTATGTTCAAAATACCTAAAGAAAAATTTAATCAAAAGTGTTAAAGAGCTTTTTTTTTTTATTTGATGTAGTCCTTATTTACATTTCAAATGATTTCCCATTTTCTGGGTCCCCACTCCACTCAAGTCCCATAAGCCCTCTTCACTCCACCTGTTCCTCCATCAACTCCTTCCCACTTCCCTGTTCTGGCATTCCCCAATACTGCTGCATTGAGTCATTCCAGAACCAAGGCCACTCCTCTGCTCTTTTTGGACATCATTTAATATGTGGATTATTTCTTGGGTATCCCAAGTTTCTAGGTTAATATCCACTTATATGTGAGTGCATACCATGATTTATCTTTTGAGACTGGGTTACCTCACTTAGTATGATGTTCTCCTGCTCCATCCATTTGCCTAAGAATTTCATGAATTCATTGTTTCTAATGGCTGAATAGTATGCCATTGTGTAAATATACCACATTTTTTGTATCCATTCTTCTGTTGAGGGAAACCTGGGTTGTTTCCAGCTTCTGGCTAGTACAAATAGGGCTGCTATAAACATATTGGAGCATGTGTCCTTATGACATGCTGGGGAATCCTCTGGGTATATGCCCAGGAGTGCTATAACAGGATCTGGTGGAAGTGCCATGCCCAGTTTTCTGAGGAACCACCAGACTGATTTCCAAAGTGGTTACACCATCTTGCAGTTCCACCAGCAGTGGAGGAGTGTTTCTCTTTCTCCACATACTCGCCAGCACCTGCTGTCTCCTGAATTTTTTTTAATATTTTTATTTTCTATATTCTTTGTTTACATTCCAAATGATTTCCCCTTTCCCAGATCCCCCCACCCCAAATGTCCCATAAACCTTCTTCTCTCCATCCTTTCTCCAATCACCTCCCTCCTTTTTTTCTCAGTTCTTATATTCCCCTCCAATGCAAGATCAATCCTTTCCAGTATCGGGAAATAGCAAAAAACATCAGAAGTAACAAAAAAAACCCAGGATAGCTAAAACTATTCTCAACAACAAAAGAAATTCTGGGAAAATCAGTATCCCTCACTTCAAGCAATACTACAGAGAAATAGTGTTAAAAACTGCATGGTATTGTCTCCTGAGTTTTTGACATTAGCCATTCTGAATGGTGTGAGGTGAAATCTCAGGTTTGTTTTGATTTGCATTTCCCTAATGACTAATGATGTTGAAGATTTCTTAAGGTGTTTCTCAGCCCTCCGAAGTTCTTCATGTGAAAAATCTTTGTTTAGTTCGGTACTCCACTTTTTAATGGGGTTATTTGGTTCTCTGGGGTCTACCTTCTTGAGTTCTTTGTAGATATTAAATATTAGCCCTCTGTCAGATTTAGGGTAGGTGAAGATCCTTTCCCAATCTGTTGGTTGACGTTTTGTTCTATTAACATTGTCCTTTGCCTTACAGAAACATTGTAGTTTTATGAGATCCCATTTGTCTATTCTTGATCTTAGAGCATTAGCTACATTGTATTTTTACCATGACTAACTTTTCAAGAAACTACTGCTGAGTTGAGAGTTAGTTCATTAGGCTATCATGAGAAAAAAATTATATATTAAAAAATAAATAAATTTTTAGTGGAGCCTGGAATGAAAAACATTTAAATAAACTTGAATTTGGCGATCCTACTCCTAAAAAACACACTGGTTACAGCAGTTGGTAGACAAACTATTAAAGTCTGAGTAATCTGTAGCAGTCAGCATAAAGAAACATTGTGATGTCAATATTCTAACGTGCATGACAACTGACATAAAGGCACATGCTTTTTTTCCCTTATACTTCAGAGGCTTTAATTTTTCTAACAGTTGCTGAACCGTAAGTCTTTATAAGGATTCACATATTTTCACAACCATATATATATGAAAGTTATACAGCTGAAAGAATGTAGAGACATATAGATGATAGATCAATAGATATTGATAGCTACCCTTTCAATGGTTCTTTACACTGCTCATGCTATTTGAATATTAAAACATACATTCAGAGAATATCATGCTGTCCAATGCATATGGAATATCTGTCAAAGAATATGTAAATATACACCATCATTTATGTAGAAAGCATTTAAAAGCCATGAGAGTAGATGAGTCAGGAACAACAGCAGCCAATGACACTTATAAGAGATATCAAAAAAAAAGTAAAGAAATTTTACAAAAATAATTCCAATTCAGTTTCATGATATTAAATATTAAATGTAATGGACATATTTGGAAAATTATTCATTTCTATGCAAATTAAGATTAACTTTTTTAAAATTTTTTAAAAAGTCAACATATATTGGAAAAAATAACGCTTTTCTGAAAACCCATGAATATACAGGTTTTGGGTTGACCATCAACCATTTTACAAGAAAATTTTGTGTTGATGGTGGGTAAAATTATCAGACTATCTAGAAATACTCCTCTCTCATTTCAGGATAGATAGTTTTTGAAGTCTTATAGAAAACATTCACCTGGAAGTTCCTCTTTCATGACCTCAGCCTGTTGACCAAAGTTCTCCTGTATATCTTTAGTAATTTTACGTTTCCTCATTATTGGCTTTTGTGTTCTCCTGGATTTCTTTCAATGATTTTTGTGTTTCCCTTGCAAGGGCTTCTAACTTTTGATCCATTTTCTCCTGAATTTCTTTAAATATGTTCTTCATGTGTTCCTGTAAGAACATCATGACCAGTGATTTTAAATCCAAATCTTGTTTTACTAGTGTGATGGGGTATCCAGGACATGCTGGTAAAGGAGAATTGGGTTCAGATATTGCCATATTGCCTTGATTTTTGTTAGTGACGTCCCTGCGTTTGCCTTTTGCCATCTAGTTCTCAGTAGTGTTAGTTGGTCTTGTCAGTGCTAGACTCACCAGTGCAAGCTGCCCCTTCTCAGGTGGCCTCTGGTGCACAGCTTACCTCCTGTATTTCCTGGAAACAGGCTGTTCAGACCCAGAAGCAGACAACTGAAGGCTCCTGCTGGGGCCCGCTGGATTCACAAGAGCACACAGACTTCTTCCCGCTGGCCACCCGGAAGCCCCCCTTGCCTCTTGCAGGACCTGGAGATGTGGTGTTGCCGCCCAGGCTGATCTGGATCCGGAAGCGGAGAGGTCTTAGGTCTACGATCAGAAGCCTCAAGACTGAAGCCTAAGCTCCATGTCACAGGAGCAAGCTGTGCTGTGAGCTCCCGGACTGCCTATGGGTGCACACCAGCTCTCCTGCACTTCCTGGAGACTGAGTGCTGTGTCCGAGGCTGTTCAGATCCCAAAGCAGGCACCTGAAGGCTCCTGCTGGGGCCCACTGGATTCACAGGGGCACACCAACTTCTCCCCGCTGGCCACCTGGAAGCCCCTCTTGCCTCTTGCAGGACCTGGTGATGTGGTGTTGCCGCCCAGGCTGATCTGGATCCAGAAGCGGAGAGGTCTGAGGGCTACCACCAGAGGCCTCAGGACTGAAGCCTATGCTCCTTGCCACAGGACCAAGTTGTGCTTTGAGCTCCCAGACTGCCTCTGGGTGCACACCTGGTCTCCCGCACTTCCTGGAGACCGAGTGCTGTGGCCCTGGCTGTTCAGATCCCAAAGCAGGCACCTGAAGGCTCCTGCTGAGGCCCACTGGATTCACAGGAGCACACCGACTTCTCCCCGCTAGCCTCCCGGAAGCCCCTCTTGCCTCTTGCAGTACCTGGAGATGTGGTGTTGCCGCCCAGGCTGATCTGCATCCGGAAGTGGAGAGGTCTACACATAACTCTTTATAAGAAGAAAAAAATGATGTAATTGCATTGTAAGCTTTGCACTTCACACTTTGAAAGGATAAGTAAACAATGCAAGGAAAAAGAAAGTTGGAGCTTTTTTCCATCCACCAAATATAAGTATACATGTAAAGGGTTGAAGCTTTGCTCTATACATCAAAGGTGTGTATTTATACGTATATAAGCATATATGTAAAACTGTATGAGCTTCTTAAACTTGCTTCTTCATCCCAGTGTGTAAATGTGTCTATGTCTACTTTACATGACATCACATCCACGTATTCTCTAGGGATAACTAAAGATGCTGTCACAGCTGGTCTTGGATAGACAGACAGGCAGTAAGGTGGCCTGTCACACAGACAGACAGAGAGACAGATATACAGACTGACAGACGGAGAGATGCCTACAGGGGTTTATAATGCTTTAGGGTTTATGAAAACTCAAAGCCCACCTCCTCCAGTATCACACATCTTCCAACTAGGTAACAACTACTAAGACTAATAGATACACCTCCTAATACTGCATATGGACCTATGGGGATCAATTATATTCAAACTGCCACACTTACCTAGCTACATGTATACAGATATTCATGGATGAGAAATAGAGAAAGAGAGATAGGGTGGAAGGACAAAGAGATAGATGTTAGAGAGGTGGTTACATACTACATAAATACATCCATTCATACATTCATTCATTCATATATAGATTGTGGATAGACCAGCAGATAGATAGATGTGATGATTATCTAAACAGTAAAGGCATGGTGTCCTTACTTCACACACACACACACACACACACACACATACACAAACACATACACTGAGCACAGTTTACTACCCAAATTCAGTCATCATCATTCCATATTCAAACTGAAAAGTCTTCTAAAAACACACCAACAAGACACACAATGTGAAATGATGTGCATTTTAATAATGACTAAGCTATCCTTTACTTCTGGCTAATTTAAGGATTACAAAATAAAAACTCTAATACTTGCTCATTGCTTCAGTTATTACTGCATACTTACTGATACTTATAACCCACTAGACAGCAATGCTAGAGAAGTTACTTAATGTACAGGAGATATTGAGACATACACCCTCAGCTCCAAGATATATCTTTTTAAGACACGTCAGTAAGAAATTATCTTCCAAATGACATACAATGAAACTGTCATCAGGTGGAAAACAACATAACTAATCAGTTTTGTAAGTAAAATATATGTTCAGGAGAATATTGATTAAAATAATTGCATTAATTTACTAGAATTACATAGTGTCTATGCCTTTGAAACAATGGGAAAAATATGCATACGTTGTGGCATGCAAAGATGGTAAAAATGTGAAACATTTTGCAAACAGTGGAGTCCATGTAAACAGTGAAACATTGACATGTTTTGAACAGCATTAGATGACTTCCATAACAATAAAATAACAAGATGTACTTTTCTAAACATAAAACAACAACAAGAACAACAACAAGAAGAGAACAACAACAATCAAAAGTAACCATAGTAACTTCAGGAGGATGTGCAGCAATCTGATCATTGTTGCAAGAATGTGGGTGGGTGTTTAGTACTTTGCCAACTTGGTGGCTTTGTGTTTAACAGTCAATAACTGGATATTAATTTGGGCCACTTCACTAATGATGAATGCCATGATGAGTGCTACTCCTGGCTCTCCTTGATGCACTGGAGACCTCAAACCTAAGGGGAGGAATGTTATATTGATGAGCACAGGAATGGCCAGAGCCTCTTTGTCCACATTATTTAAATTGATGTCACTTTGAGCCAAGTGGGAGAACTGTTTTGTTAGATGGTACAACCAGAGCCCTACTGAATAAAGATGCTAGTCTAGAGATCCCCATGTAATGAGGAAGGATTGTCTAAAGTACCCTTGGCCAGAGGTGGAATTTTAAGATCCCATTAGTCAGGAAGATTATGTGGGCACTATTGATGGTCCCATATTCAGATCAAGAATGTCGCCAAAATAGTCGGAAATATGTGACCAGTGGTCATAGGTGAGAGATCAAGGAGCAAGGGGAAAGAATATGAAGTGATGGTCTCTTCAGGATAACCTGGAAATGTGAAATCATTTGAAGAGGTAAAGCCCAATGTGTGATTGGGTAGTTTAAAATTGAATACTCTTTCCTTGACACATGAACAAAACCCCAGCCTACCTCATACCTGTGGAGCACATTCCATGGACTGCCTTAGCAGCTCACCATCACAAACTAGAGCATCTCTCCACTGTAGTGAATATGGTGTCCAGTCGGGCAACAGTCTGAGCATTTATCAGAAAATGTGATTGTCAGTCCCACACTGATTCTCCTTCTTAAGAATATGTTCATCTGCTAGGCCTAGGTATGAAATGTTGGAACACATTATTTTAGTTTCTGCCTAGAGTCCATGAGCTTCTATTCTGGATGTACTTGCTAAGCTTGTGCTCTGGAACTTTAAGCCTGTCTGTTCTGGAGCTCAATTATGGTGGATCGAAATAGTATATATCCTAAATGTAGATTGGGGAATGTTTCAATCCCTGCAGAGGGGGAAGCCAAGGCAAGGTCCTCCTATGTCAGAAAGTAATATTATTAAAAAAACTTGGAGGAAATAAAATCTGAAACCCCCTGTTAATTCACAGGCAGTCAATCAGAAACTCTTTGGTCACAACAGAAGGATCCGAGTCCCAGTTAATTATACTTAGTAAATCCACTCCCATATATTGAGATTACTCACCCATGATGCCACTGGTAACTATTATGAAACCCATTTTCTGTGGAGTCATTTAACAGTTCCATTTTGTCTAGAATTCTTCAGCCAGAAGTGTCAATTATGAAATTCCTGGTCAGTGCTGCTGCTTAAATGCGTAATGTGGCAAGTGTTGTGTGTTGCTACTGGACACCATTTTATGTGTATGATACAACCTGGGACCTGAAATTTTGTGTATGTACTGCATGTGGAGAAGAGCAATCATAATTTAGTCATGGTTCCTGTTGCTGTTGGAGACCATGATGATGACTATGATCTTTCTGCTGCATGAAAATCCATTAAATTCAAAAATTCATAGTGCACTCAAAATCATTTTGAGTTTAGAGTTCTGAGTTGGCCCTAGAGATCTGGTTGATGTCTGAGATCTTACCTGCATTAAGAAGCTATGTATATATCCGTGATGCATGCACACAGCTATCAATGTTGGCCATGTAATTTATAAGATCCTTCTGCCACCGGAAGAGATAATGATGTCCTGACACTGCAGAAGTAGTTTGTGAACATAAAATTTTCTTCCATCTGAATCTATCTTGATGTCACTGATATAAACTTGTGCAAAAGACACCACGGTATTGCCAAAGATCTATGTGACCACTGGCAACCTTGTAGTCAGTTATGTGTGCTGTCATTAAGAACCATGTTATTATGTCTAAAATATTAAATAGCTAGAGTATCTGCAGGAAGTATGACGATGGCAATCATTCACACTGCCTCTAGTAGTCGTCTTGAAACCCATTATCCATGAAGTTTCTGAAGAGATTATTAATGTCAAAGAAAGCTGAGGCCAGCAGAGTCAAACATGAAGGTCAAGGTCATTACTACTCCCTCATGCCATACAGAATTCTATGTTCTATGATATAGTGAAGCGACCTGAATAATGACAGCAGACACCATTTTATTTCTATTATTCTTTAGGTCTCTCACAGCCATGTGTCAGTGATTCCTGCTATTTCTTGTGTGACCACAATATTATGAGAGTGACCACAATAATAAGAGTTGGTATTAATATTAATAGTCAAAAATCCTGCCTAATGTCTTAAAGAGGTTAATGCTGTGTGCTTCTACTGAGTGTACCTTTTATGCTTTTGATCCTACCAGCAAATTGATGATATGTTGATGTCACTGCTACATGAAGTAACCAACAATCATGATGGAGTCCAGAGTTTTAAATGCTGATGAAGACCTTCATGACGGCTGTGATTTGTGCTGCTGCTTTTGGAATGCTGAATACTAAGGTCTGGACTGACACTTGATATTATTTTTAGGTAAGTGTAATGAGCTGGTATTGAAGATCAGAATGATGTCTGATATACTAACTTCCACAGCTCTGATGCTTTTGTGTAGCCCCTTCTGTGGACCATGAGTGAATTGATAGATATATCCTGAGAAGGGACAGCATTGCATTTTAACATTTTTAGATTTTGTATGCAGCAATGCTGTCAGTAATCAGTTCTCTTATTTAGAACCACATTAATATGAGTGATACCAATTGACTTTGGAATCTATGCTGATATCAGTGATGCATGTTTTGTCACCTGTGATATAATTGTTAAGAAATACACTCTCAACTATAAAAAATTTGATGACAATAATCCGTCCTGATAGTAATGATGTGCTTCCTGTTCACTGTCATTCATTCTCTGTGAAAATATTTTGAAGATCCTGATACTTCCTAGCAATAAAGAGACACCATGATGTATCCAAGATTATGAATGCCACAGGCAACCTGGATTTTAATCATCCTTAGTGACACATGGAGCCAGAATGTGACATCAGTCATCGCCTCTACTATGAGAAATATATTGATATCACTCATTTATTGTCAGATTTTTTTAAACACATTGATATCTGTAGTCAGTGTCGTCTCTGAATAGATTGGTGATGTCTATGTTTACTGTGGCCAGAAGTGCCGTATATGAAATTCCAGGTAAGTATTCTTAGTTTCTAGTTCTCCTCCCAAACAAAACAAAACAGAAATAAACAAACAAAACATGAATGCTGTTGATTGCAGAAATCTGTGTTGCTAAATGAGAAAAGGCTTAATTTCAAGTTCCATACTGAAAGATACCGTCATATTAAGTTTTTCGTAGCGTGCACAAGAAATCATATTGATGTCTAAGATCCTACCTACCATGAAAACTATGGCAACATTTCTGACACATTCATGTATTATATCTTTTTAGACATTGTGATAAGTAATGTCCTTGCTGCTAACAGAAGAGTAATTGATGTGATTGAATCATCCTGTCACTGTAGAAGAGCTCTAGGCCCATAATGACTTCTGTCCTCTGAATCTATGCTGATGCCAGTGATACAGTTGTCAATAGTCTTTGTACTATGTCCAGGATCCCTACTGCCAATAGCAAACATCCTAATAGAAATTTGTGACAGTATATCATCTCCATGTAGCACAAGAAGCCAGCTATTCACCCAGTGACACAGAGGAGGCATCCTGCGCCAGTGAGAACTGTTCTTCAGCTCATAGTAGCCCATGAAGAACACTCAAGGAGGAGCCTTCAAATTTCTGTCTCGGGCTTTGGACTATACTCTGCCATGCACGAGGGTAGCTAAGCACTGAAGAGATTTAGCAGTATAGTAGAACAACTTCTGCTGCTCAGAGGAAAGAGCCAGGCACCCTGAGGACACAAGATCCTAGAAACAACCTGGGACTGGAGTCTTCCAATTACTGCCTGCACCCAAATTTGAACTGAGCCTCATTTTTACATACCCGAATATAACTACAAGAGAGTGGTTTTGCAGAAGTACTTACACACCAGTGTACACAGTGAGAATGGGCCTCCCAGGAGCACAGAGAAGCCACAGTCAGACACAGAAACACCAGCTTACAATAGAGATAACCAGATGGCAAGAAGCAAAGTTAAGACCATCACCAACAGAAACGAAAGCAGCAAAGCTACATCAGAACCAATTTCTCTAACAAAAGGAAGTTCGAGCTACCCCATCACTGCAGAAAAGCAAGACCTGGTTTTAAAATCACAACTCATGATACTGCTAGAGGATTTCAAGGAAAATATAAATAACACCCTTAAAGAAATTCAGAAGAACATAAGTCAAAAGGTAGAAACCCTTCTAAAGGAGACACAAAAATCACTTAAAGACATACAGGAGAATTTATGTCAACAGATAGAAGCCCATAAAGAGAAATCACAAAAATTCTTGAAAAAATGAAGGAGAACATGGGTCAACAGGCATAAGTTCTGAAAGAAAAACTACAAAAATCCATTAAAGAATTACAGGAAAACATAAACAAACAAGTGGAAAAAGGACTAAAACCATTCAGGATCTAAAAACAGAAATAAATGCAACTATGAAAAGAAAAGGTAGACTTTGGAAACAGAAAACAAATTTGGAGAAAAAAATCAGGAGTCATAAATGCAAACATCATCAAGATAATACAAGAGATAGAGAAAGAATTTCAGGTGCTGAAGATATCCTAGAAAGCATTGACTCTACAGTCAACGAAAATGCAAAATGCAAAAAGTGTGAACCCTAATCATAAAGGAAGTTGAGGACACAATAATAAGACCAAAACTATGGATTAAATGTATAGAAGACAGTGAAGATTTACAACGTAAGGGCCAGTAAAATCTTTCAACAAAATTATATAAGAAAACTACCCTAACCTAAAGAGAGAGATATCCTTGAACATATGAGAAGCCTACAGAACACCAAATAGATTGGATCAGAACAGAAATCCTCCTGTCACATCCTAACTAAAATAACAAATATGCTAAGCAGGGAAAGAATATTAAAGCAATAAGTGAAAATGGTCAAGTAACATATAAAGCTAGACCTATCAGAATTACACTGGACTTCTCACCAGAGACTAAAAAATCCAGTAGAGTCTGAGCAGATGTCAGGCAGAACCTAAGGGAACACAACGTATTATATCCAGCAAAAATCTCAATTTCCTTAGATGGAGAAACCAAGGTATTTCATAAAAAAAAAAAACAAAAAAAACAAGACAACAAAAAAAAAAAAAAAAAAAAAAACTAATTTTTCAACAAATCCAGCCCTACCAGGAATAATGAATAGGAAAACAAGAACAAACGGATTGAAACCACACAATGGAAAAGACAAGAAAATAATATTTAAACAAACAAAAAAGAACATACCCACACCAATATAAAAAATACATAAAAAATTGCAGGAAGCAATATTCACTGTTTCTTCCTATTTGTTAATATCAATGGAGTCAATTACCCCCCAAAAAAGCCACAGAATTACAGAGAAGATATAGAAAGACGACTCGACAATTTGCTGCATAAAAGAAATATATTGCAGTGTCAAAGCTAAACACTACCTCAATGTAAAAGGCAGGAAAACTGTTTTCCAAGAAAATGTTGCCACGAAAGAATCTTGAGTCAATGTAATAGCAAATAAAAATTGTCTTTCATCTAAAATTTATCACATAAGACAAAGAAAGATGCCTTATACTCAACAAATAAAAAAATCTACCAGGATGAACTCTCAATTCTGAACATCTATGCTCCAAATAAAAATGGATCCTCATTTATAAAAGAAACTTTAAAGCCTTCATCACATCCCACTTAATAATTGTGGGTGACTTCAAGGCCCCACTCTCTTCAATGGACAAATCAGTGTAACAAACATTAACAGACACAGTGAAACTAAAGAAGGTTTCGAACAAATGGATTAAATAGATATATACATATAACATTCCATCCTAAATCAAAAGAATATACCTTCTTCTAAGCACTTCACGTTAACTTCCCAAACTTTATACCTATAATTGGTCAGAAAACATACTTCAGGAGATATATCAAGTTCAGTCTAATCCCATAAATCCTATCAGATCACTATGGAGTAGGGTGGTCTTCAATAGCAATAAATAGAACAGAAAGTCCCATATATATGGAAGATGAACATTGATACCCAGGTCAAGGAATAAATAAATAAAGAAATCAATGATTTTTTTTTTATAATTTAAAGAAAATAAAGGAACAACATTGCCAAATATATGGGACACAATGAAAATGAGTTTTCCTCTTAGTACTGAATGCCTCCAAAACTAAGCTTGAGAGAGTTTGCACTAGCAGTTTAACAGCACACCTGAAAGACTTAGAATAGAAAGACGTTAATACACTCAAGAGAAGCAGAAGACAAGAAATCATCAAACTCAGAGATGAAATCAACCAAGTTGAATCAAAAATAACTATACAAAAAATCAACAAATCCAGGAACGGGTTGTAGAGAAATCAACAAGATAGATAATCTTTTAGCCAGATTAACCAGAGGGCACAGAGACATTATCCAAATTAACACAATCAGAAATGAAAAGGGATAAATAGCAACAGAAACTGAGAAAATTCAAAAAATTGTCATATTCTACACCAAAAGCCTATACTCAACACTACGGAAAATTTGAATGAAATGAATATGTTTATAGACAGTTACCTACTTCCAAAATTTAATCAGGATCGGATATACAATCTAAATGGTCCAATAAGCCCTAATGAAATAAAAGTGGGCCTTGACAGTCTCCCAACCAAAAAAAAAAAAAAAAAAAAGAAAGAAAGAAAGAAAGAAAGAAAGAAAGAAAGAAAGAAAGAAAGAAAGAAAGAAAGAAAGAAAGAGAGAAAGACAGAAAGAAAGAAAGAAAGAAAGAATGAAAGAAAGAAAGAAAGAAAGAAAGAAAGAAAGAAAGAAAGAGAGAAAATGAAAAAAGAAAAAGAAAGAGGAAAAAAAAGAAAATCCCAGGACTAGATGGTTTTAGTTCAGAATTCTATCTGACCTTCAAAGGAGACCTAATACCAATACTCTTTAAAGTATTCCTCAAAGTAGAAATAGAAGGAACACTATCCAATTCGTTCTATGAAGCCAAAATTACACTGATACCAGAACTACACAATGATCTAACAAAGAAAGAGAACTTTAGAATAAATTCCCTTATGAATATCGGTTCTAAAATACTCAAAAAAATTCTTGCCAACTGAATCAAAGAACACATTAAAATGATGATTCAAAATGAACATGAAGATTTCATCCCATGGATGCAGGAATTGCTCAATATTTGGAAAGCTATCAATATAATGCACTACATAAACAAACTCAAAGAAAAAAAAACACGATCATTTCCTTAGATACTGAAAAATCATTTGACAAAAGTCAACATCCTTTCATGTTAAAGTTTTGGAAAGAAGAAGAATTCAAGGCCCATATCTAAACATACTACAGGCAATATACAGCAAACCAGAAGCCAGCATCAAAGTAAATGGAGAAAAACTTGAAGCAATCACACCAAAATTTGGATTAGACAAGGCTGCCCTTTATCTCCATATTTATATAATATAGTAATTAATATTCTAGTTAGAGCAATTAGAAAACAAAAGGGGGTCAAAGGGATACAAATTGCAAAGGAAGAAATCAAATTATCACTGTTTGCAGATGATATGATAGTATATTTAAGAGACACAAGAAACTCCAAAAGAGAACTCCTACAGTTGAGAAACAACTTCATCAATGTGACTGGATATACAATTAGCTCAAGTAAATCACATTCCTTTTTTCCATCATTCCTTTTATATGCAGTTTTTTCTTTGAGAAATCTACACAAACACACACACACACACAAACACACAAAGACTCACACAGACACACACACGTATAATATTTTCTAATTTTTTTGCTGTTCTCTCTTTACCCTTCCATTTTGTTTTTAATTTGATATATTCTTTATTTACATTTCAAATGATATCCTCTTTCCAGGAAACCCAGAAAAGTCCTCAAAAGTCCCATAAGATCCCTTGCCTCCCTCTGTCTCCCAATCACCTCTTCCCTGTTTCCCTGTCTTGGTATTCCCTGAAATGCTACATTGAACCTTTCCAGGACCAGGACCCTGTCCTTACTTCTTCTTGGGAATGATTTCATATGTGAGTTGACACTTTTGTATTCCAAGCTTATCAGTGAGTGCATTCCATGTGTGTTCTTTTGCAATTAGGATGCCTAACTCAGGATGGCATTCTCCAGTTACACACACTTCCCTAAAATTGCATGATTTCATTGATTTTAATAGTTGAGTTATATTCTATACTGTAAATATATCATATTTTCTGAATCGATTGTCCCAATATGTTTTTTCGCATAATCCTTCCCAGATTTGTGACTTTTCTATTATGTTATGATTGGTTGAGTACGTCGTGTGTGTGTGTGTGTGTGTGTGTGTATGTGTGTATTTGTGTTTGTTTGTGTTTTTGTATGTATATGTGTGAGTTTTTGAACCTGGGGCTGAAAGTCTGTATGGAACACACTGTTAAGTTAATATGTTGTTCTAAAACTGAAGATATTTAATTTGCCCCCTCAGATTCAGGAAACAATATGACAAAATGTAAACACTGATTCAATATATATATACATACATACACACACAAACACTCACATATGTGAGTGTGTGTATGTGTGTGTATATATACATATATATTTATATACATACATACATACATATGTTTATATGCATATATATATATATATATATATATATATATATATATATATATATATATATATATATATATATATATATATTTATCTAAATATTTCAAATGTGTGATGTTTTTGAATCATGATACTACAGACAAAAGTGTCCACGCTGTCTATTGTACCATATACCAGTCAAAATATAAACATATTATGTAACTTTACTAAATGATACACATGCACAATACACATACACAAGAACATGTCTACCTCAAATGAAATAATTTGTACTTATATTTTCTTTCAATCAGAAGACATCTAAATGTATATATATGATCCAAAATTCAGATGAATTAAATAAAACTAACATCTCTAATTTAAATATCTGATAATAAATAATCTTCATTGAAAGTAGAAGTATTGACAGTCATCTCCTATGAGAATAATGCTCTTAACAACCATAACTAGATGATAAATAGATAGATAACCATTATAATATTACTGCAACAGGAGAAATATTTTTATAAAACATTATATATACTCAATTCCTAATTTTTTCAACCGGTCCAGAGTAAATTTGAAAAGACAGAATATAAACTTCACCAACACTGTGAATGTTAGAGTCTAATGTATGTAAAAATTCCAGGATACATTAAAGTCTGTGGAAGAAGACACATACATTTTAGGTACAAAAAAGTTTATTGAGCAATCCAAGAAGGACTAAGAACTGTACCTAAAATAATGTGGGAGATTCACTTTAAATGTTACAATTAATTATGTAGCATCTCATAGAAATCAAATAACCAGAGAAAAACAATGGGAAATTAGAAGTGTGATGTCCATAGTGTAAGGCTATGTCATATTTGAGAAAATGCCACATACTGTCTCTTCTCTTCATTTATGTGGCTTTTATTTATGTATTTATATATTTATTTGCTTGCTTGTTTGTTTGTTTGTTTTTTATTCGATATATTTGTTAGTTACATTTCAAATGGTTTCCCCTTTTCTAGACCCCCACTACCCAAAAGTCCCATCAGCCCCCTTCCCTTTCCCTGCTTTCCCACCCAACCCTTCCCAATTCCCTTTTTTGGTTTTGCCCTATACTGATTCACTGAGTCTTACCAGAACAAGGGGCCACTCTTCCGTTCTTCTTGTTCCTCATTTGATGTGTGGATTATATTTTTGTTATTCCAATTTTCTAGGTTAATATCCACTTATTAGTGAGTGCATACCATGATTCACCTTTTGAGTCTGGGTTACCTCACTTAGTATGATGTTCTCCAGCTCCATCCTTTTGCCTAAGAATTTCATGAATTCATTGTTTCTAATGGCTGAATAGTACACCATTGTGTAAATATACCACATTTTTTTGCATCCACTTTTCTGTTGAGGGATACCTGGTTTCTTTCCAACTTCTAGCAATTATAAATAGGGCTGTTAAAAACATAGTGGAACATGTATCCCTATCACATGCTGGGGAACCTTATGGGTATATGCCCAGGAGTGATATAGCAGGGTCTTCTGGAAGTGAGGTGCCCAGTTTTCCGAGTAACCGCCAGACTGATTTCCAGAGTGGTTGGACCAATTTGCAACCCCACCAGCAGTAGAGGAGTGTGCCTCCTTCTCCACATCCTTGCCAACATCTGCTGTCTCCTGAATTTTTAATCTTAGCCATTCTGCCTGGTGTAAGGTGAAATCTCAGGTTTGCTTTGATTTGCATTTCTCTAATGACTAATGAACTTGAGCATTTTTAAAGTGCTTCTCCACCATTCGAAGTTCTTCAGGTGAAAATTCTTGTTTAACTCTGTACTCCAATTTTTAATAGGGTTATTTGGTTTTCTGGAGTCTAACTTCTTGGGTTCTATCTATATATTGCATATTAGTCCTCTATCTGATGTAGGGTTCGTGAAGATCCTTTCCCAATTTGTTGGTTGCAGATTCGCCCTTTTGATGGTGTCCTTTGCCTTACAGAAACTTTGTAATTTTATGAAGTCCCATTTGTCATTTCTTGATCTTAGAGCATAAGCTTGAAAGATACCAAATTCCAAAATTAAATCAGAACCAAATAGATCATCCTACAGTCCCATAACCCCTAAAGAAATTGAAGGGGTCATAGAAAGTCTTCCAACCAAAAAAAGCACAGGAACAGATGGTTTCAGTGCAGAATTCTAGCAGACCTTTAAAGAAGTCATAAGACCAATATGCTTCAAACTATTCCACAAAATAGAAACAGAAGGAACACTACTCAATTCCTTCGATGAAGCCACAATCACACTGATACCAAAACCACACAAAGATTCAACAAAGAAAGAGAACTTCAGACCAATTTCCCTTATGAACTTCGATGCAAAAATACTCAATAAAATTCTTGCCAACCGAATCCAAGAACACATCAAAACGATCATCCACCATGATCAATTAGGTTTTATCCCAGGGATGCAGGGTTGGTTCAGTATATTGAAATCCATCAATGCAATCCACTACATAAACAAACTCAAAGAAAAAAAAAAAACACATGGTCATTTCATTGGATGCTGAAAATGCATTTGACAAAATTCAGCATTCTTTCATGCTTAAAGTGTTGGAAATTACAGGAATTCAAGGCCCATACCTAAAGACAGAAAAAGCAATATACAGCAAACCGGTGGCCAGTAACAAACTAAATGGAGACAAACTTGAATCAATCCCACTAAAATTAGCGACTAGACAGGGCTGCCCCCTTTCTCATTATCTTTTCAATATTGTACTTTAGGTACTAGCTCGGGCAATTAGACAACATAAGGCGATCAAAGGGATACAAATTGGAAAGGAAGAAGTCAAACTATCATAATTTGCAGATGATATGATAGTCTACCTAAGTGACCCAAAAAACACTTGACTAGAGAATTTATACATCTGATAAACAACTTCAGGAAAGTGGCAGGCTATAAAATCAACTCAAGCAAATCAGTAGCCTTCCTATACTCAAAGGATAAGCAGGCTGAAAAAGAAATTAGGGAAATGACCTCCTTAACAATAGCCACAAACAGTATAAAGTACCTTGGGGGAACTCTTACCAAACATGTGAAAGATCTGTATGACAAGAACTTCAAGACTATGAAGAAGGAAATGGAAGAAGAACACACACACACACACACACAAAAAAAAAAAAAAATGGAAAAACCTCCCATGTTTATGGATCGGCAGGATTAATATAGTTGAAATGGCTATTCTGCCAAAAGCAATATACAGATTTAACGCAATACCCATCAAAATCCCAACTCAATTCTTCACAGAGTTAGAAAGAGCAATCCTCAAATTTATCTGGAATAACAAAAAACCCAGGATAGCTAAAAGTATTCTCAAAAATATGTGGCTTTTATATTAGTGAATAAGTGATGATCCCTGAGTATTTATATGGAATAACAGATATTTGTCACCATATATACAGAATACATACACACACACACACACACACACACACACACACACACACACACCTGTGTGTGTGTAGTTGTGGTAGTTAAAACAATTGTGTGGCCCATAAAATAATCTTCACCCATTACATGCTCATTTTTTTTTTAATTTACAGAAATTGTTCTCCTGTATGCTAAAAATAGCACACCTTATATAATAAAGCTGTTTCTATAGAATATTGGTATTGGATATACTTCCAATAACCCCCTTTTCAAAAAACCATTGCTGAGTTGAGATATCTTATAAGATCTGGAGGAATAAAGGGAGATCATTTCTTGATAGAATTAGGCAATCAAGGGAAAATTTTTCTTTGTTTGTTTTTTTTTTTAATTTATTTACTTATTTATTTATATTTCAAATGGTTTCCCCTCTTCTGGACCCCCCACTCCCTGAAAGTCCCATCAATCCGCTTCCCTCCCCCTGTTTGCCCACCCAACCTTTCTCGATTCCCTGTTCTGATTTTGCTCTATACTGCTTCACTGAGTCTTTTGAGAAAAAGGGGCCACTCCTCCGTTCTTCTTGTACCTCATTTGATGTGTGGATTATGTTTTGGGTATTCCAGTTTTCTAGGTTAATATCCACTTATTAGTGAGTGCATACCATGATTCATCTTTTGACTCTAGGTTACCTCACTTAGTATGATATTCTCCGGTTCCATTCATTTGCCTAAGAATTTCATGAATTCATTGTTTCTAATGACTGAATAGTACTCCATTGTCTATATATACCACATTTTTTGTATCCATTCTTCTGTTGAGGGATACCTGGGTTCTTTCCAACTTCTGGCAATTATAAATAGGGCTGCTATGAACATAGTGGAACACGTATCCTTATTACATGCTGGGGAATCTTTTGAGTATATGCCTAGGAGTGGTATAGCATGATCTTCTGGAAGTGAAGTGCCCAGTTTTCAGAGAAACCGCCAGACCGATTTCCAGAGTGGTTGTACCAATTTTCAACCCCAGCAGTGGAGGAGTGTTCCTCTTTCTCCACATCCTCGCCAACACCTGCTGTCTCCTGAATTTTTAATCTTAGCCATTCTGACTGGTGTAAGGTGAAATCTCAGGGTTGTTTTGATTTGCATTTCCCTGATGACTAATGAAGTTGAGCATTTTTTTAAGGTGTTTCTCTGCCATCCAAAGTTCATTAGGTGAGAAATCTTTGTTTAACTCTGTACCCCATTTTTTAATATGGTTGTTTGTTTTTCTGGAGTCTAACTTCTTGAGTTCTTTATATATATTGGATATTAGCCCTCTATCTGATGTAGAATTGGCGAATATCTTTTCCCAATTTGTTGGTTGCCGATTTATCCTTTTGATGGTGTCCTTTGCCATACAGAAACTTGGCAATTTTATGAGGTCTCATTTGTCAATTCTTGATCTTAGAGCATATGCTATTGGTGTTCTGTTCAGAAACTTTCTCCCTATACTGATGTCCTCAAGGATTTTCCCATGTTTCTTTTCTATTAGCTTTAGAGTGTCTGGCTTTATTTGGAGGTCCTTGATCCATTTGGATTTGAGCTTAGTACTAGGAGACAAAGATGGATCAATTCACATTCTTCTGCATGCCGACCTCCATAGTGACACAAAATAACACCACTAGAGAACTCCTACAGCTGATAAACAGCTTCAGCAAAGTGGCAGGTCATAAAATCAACTCAAGCAAATCCGTGGCCTTCCTATACTCAAAGGATAAGCAGGATGAGAAAGAAATTAGGGAAATGACCTCCTTCACAATAGCCACAAACAGTATAAAGTACCTTGGGGTGACTTACCAAACATGTGAAAGATCTGTATGACAAGAACTTCAAGACTCTGAAGAAGGAAATAGAAGAAGACTTAAAAAAAAAAAAAGGGAAAACTTCCCATGTTCATGGATCGGCAGGAGCAATATAGTTATAATGTCCATTTTGCCAAAAGCAATATACAGATTCAATGCAATACCCATCAAAATCCCAATTCAATTCTTCACAGAGTTAGAAAGAGCAATTCTCAGATTCATCTGGAATAACAAAAAAACCAGGATTGCTAAAACTATCCTCAGCAACAAAAGAAATTCTAGGGGAATCAGTATCCCTGACCTCAAGCAATACTACAGAGCAATAGTGTTAAAAACTGCATGGCATTGGTACAGAAATAAGCAGGATTGGAACAGGAATGAAGATCCAGAAATGAACACACACATCTATGGCCACTTGATCCTTGACAAAGGAGCTAAAACATCCAATAGAAAAAAAAGATAGAATCTTCAACAAATGGTGCTGGTTCAACTGGAGAAACAAATTTCTTATAAAAATACCTTTTCTGTGGAGCCTGACAGAGAGAACCTTTCAATAAACTTGAATTTTCCCTTCTTGCTCCTGAACACCAAACTGCTTACTACAGTTGCTAGACACACTACTGAAATCTGAGGGTTCTGTAGTAGTCATGCTTAAGAACCTTTGTGATGTCCATATCCTAAGGCTCATTCTAACCGACACAGAATCACATGCATTTCTTTTCTTATTCTTAGGAGATTTAAAAATATTTTGTAATATTTGTTGAACCATAATACCTTGGAAGGAATAACATTTTTACAACCGTACATATGTATATGAAAATTATATAGGTGATAGCATATAGAAACAAATGGATGACAAATCAATAGACAGATTAATAACTACTCTCTCTGGTTCTTTGCTCTTACCTGCTTATGAATTTTAAGATTACAGCATATATTAAATGAATATTACACTGCCCAAAACATTTGATATATCTTTCAAAGAATATGGAGAGAGGTACCAGGTGTTATCAGGAATGGGTTTAGGAGCCATGACATTAGGGGAGTCAGGAGGGACAGCAGCCATGGATTAACATCACACATGGTCAACAATAATATAAAAATAATTTTTAAAAACAATTTTAAAAAATTAACTCTGTTTCATGATATGAAATATTGAAAGTAAATGGACATGTTTGGAAAGGGATTCCTTTCTATCTGAATGAACATTAAAATATTGAAAACTTTAAAAAACTCATAACATATCAAGTAAAAAAAATAGAAATTTCCAGAAATCAACAGCTCATAGGTTTTAGGTTGAACCTGACCAGTTTACAAAAAAATTTGTGTTTGTAGTGGGCAAACGCAATCTGATAGTCTCTTAAATGATCCTCTCTCATTTCCAGGATATGTATTTCTAAGGATTATAGAAAGTATTCTCTTGGAAGATCAAACCATACCTCCCATTACATGATAACTTTGTTTCTTTGGGGATTAGTAATTAATATTGCTAATAAGTATGTTTGAATGAAGCCACTATCAAGTTATAAGGTAGTTCCAAAAATGTGGAGGAATCTAGATAGATCAAGTACTGATTCTATTAGACTATCATAAGAATGAATTAATTATTACATAAATACCTTTACAGTAGAGCAAGGAATAAAAAGCCAATAAATGGATGGAAAATGATCATTTTCCTTCTAGTCACTAAATTGCAAACTGAAAACTGCTGTGAGAAAACCAACCACTGAGGTGTTATGATTCTTTAGTAGTCAAGGTGACAGGCCATTGTGATGTCAACATTCAAATGCTCATGGCATACCTGACAGTGACAGGTGCTTCAATGTTTTTCAAATTTTGTATTTAAAAATGTATTTTTTACAATTTTTGAAGCATAATTATTTTTATTAAAAATTTTCACAAATATATGTCTGATATGATGTATATATATATATCATATATGTATATATATATATATATATAGAGAGAGAGAGAGAGAGAGACAGAGAGAGACAGAGAGAGAGAGAGAGAGACAGAGAGATAGAGAGACAGACAGACAGACAGACAGACAGAGACAGAGAGAGAGAAGGATAGATAGATAGATAGATGGATGGATGGATGGATGGATGGATGGATGGATGGATGGATGGATGGACAGACGGACGGACAGATGGATGGGTGGATGAATGGATGGATAAGTTTGGGATAGATATAAGGAATAATCCCTCATCAAGAAAATGAATTTTGAAAAATTTAGGAAAATTAATATATATTCATAAGTACTCTCAATACCTAAACCTTTTTAGGCCCTATCAAAGTATATCAAAGTTATATGTAAAAATGCAATATCATGAACACTGTGAATCTTAGAGGACAATGTGTAATAGCCATAGGAGACTTTAAAAATTAATGTGCTTTACTAAATCGAGTAAGAAAGCTTCAGCCACAGGGAAGTCAGACTGCATTGAAGATTTGTGTTTAATTTTCCAATAACAATGATTGCTTATTTCAGAATCTCAGTTAAGTATAAAAACATTTTGTAAATTAATCCATTCTATCATCTACAACTTCACTATATTACTCATTAAAATATATACATAAAATATTATTCTATTTTATTTCTAGTATTTAAAGTTTGAGGTTAAAAATTCATGGTTCTTTCTTTTTTTTCAGATAAATCATTATACATTCTTCTTACTTTTCTTTTTTTTTATTACATTCAACTGCCTTTTTTTAAATATTTGTATTTTCTATATTCTTTGTTTACATTCCAAATGATTTCACCTTTCCTGGAGCCCCCTCCCGATATGTCCCATAAACCTTCTTCTCTCCATCCCTTCTCCAATCACCTCCCTCCTTTTTCTCTGTCCTTGTCATACAACACATTCTGATAATTTTCCCATTTTGAACTCTTCTCAGCACCTCACTACCCTTACACACATATATACACCCTCCCACACACCACCATGCACACGCACACACACACACACACACACACACACACACACATACACACACACAAACACATGTTGTAGACTTGTGCAGGGCTTGTGATTCATGCTTCAGTTTGTGTGAGTTACTTTTAATTTGTTTACTAATTTAAATGGCTTTTTTCTCTTGGTCTTTAGCCTCCTATGGCGACCTTATCGTGAGAGAGGAAAAGCAATCTTTAAAATCTTTAATACAGAATCTCTATTACAGAATTTGAGCATTACAATTATTTATTACTCTTTAGAATATATCAAATATGTACTGATATATTTTGTAATAAGGGAATTGACAGATTGAGGTAAATGACCAAAGTATCCATTGAGTCAAGGTTTCAGCATTTTCATCAGTTAATGGTGATTGTGATTACAAAGACTTTTTTCTCTGTATTTAAATCATTCTACTTACTCCCATAATACAAGCACTCCCATAATACAAGGCCCACTCTAGGGCCTTGAGTACAAAGTCCTAAAGAGTGCAACGAGTAGGAGATTTATCTATCCATTAATACCAGTCTCTGTGAGTTATCTAATCATTAATACTAGTCTCTTGTCTCTCTGGTCAATTTGGTGAGGGTACCTTTCATCAGAGTTTCAGCAACAATTCGTGAAGCCTTCTTATTCAGATCCAGTCACCTGTCTGGAAGCAGGAGGAGTCTCTGGCATGCCTGGAGCATTTAAGCCAAATCACATATTGTGGGATACCTCCTGGGAGTGCGCAGTGGAAACCAAAGGAGGTGGGGTATCAAAGGGGAGCTCTAGGGGGGGACAGGTTTAAATGGTAGGGGCTGTTCAGAAACAAAGGGGGGAGGCACCACCCAGCCATGAGCTAGTCTCCAAGGTCAATTTAGTTAAGGTCTCTCATAGGGTTTTATTTTCTCTACTTGCCTTATGCCCAGGGGACAGTACATCCAATACTGTTTCCAATTAGTCCCCCATATCTCTGTCAATTTCTGACTTATCTTAGAAACAAAAACAGAACCATTATCTGATTCAATTACCTTGGGTAATCTGAAATTCGGAAAAATTATTTCTAACCTTGGCAGCTGTTTCCTGCTTACTGCGGAAAGTATCAACCCATCTACAGAAAGTATCTATAAATGCTAGAAGGTATTTTATAACCATATTCACCTGCCTTAGTTTTATAAAATCTCTTAATATATGCTAGGCTGTTCCTTTCTAGCTCTTCTGCCCTGTTTACTCTTCACTGCATAAGCATTTATTAGCTAGCATATCTTATATTGTTCTATTATCTCTCTAGCCTAAAACCTAAGTTATAAATATGTACATTTTTTCCCTTATCTGCCAGTCCAAGGTTTTTAATCCCCTAAATGAGTTCGTCTGTGCACTTGGCCTAGTGAACTTTTGGCTTACTTTCTGGGGAGTATAGTTCTCCCTTATTGTGTACACCTTCTCTTGGTAATAGTTGGTAGGGTGGTTAGCAATTTCAGGCCTTTTATAAGTGAAGCTGTTCCTTAATTTTGTCTCATTTCCCAGTGGGTGTCTGTTACAGATCCATAATCAGTATGGACTCTTGCACATCTGTTGCTGGAGCCACTTGCTCTGTCTGACCCCTCTCCATTTTAGAAAGTATGATTTACTCCAAAAGAGTGTTGGAACAGTATAGACTGACACTAAATGAATGAGTTATCTACCCCATCCCTAGGTCTACATTTCTTCTTGTAGTCCATGAATACATTTTGGTGCCAGTGGACACTTGGACTCAAGATCTTTTCTTGGCAACACCACCATTGATTTTGAAAAACAAGTGTTGAGCCCCTGTGTCCTCCAAGAATTGAGTGGGTTTCTCTTTCACTCCTATAGATATCCAGGGTTGGGGAAGGTGGTCAGAAACCTCATCTCCACTAGTCACTGTCTTTATCCAGAGCTTAAATCTGGGTTTGCTATTTGGACCACTTTTCCCAATATTTGGGGATTCCAGCTCCCTGCTTCTATTTGTTAAGGCACACTCTGGGTCAGTTGCCTCTCACCTTATAGTATTCACATTGGTCCTTTTCTGACTTTATTTTTATTTTTTATTTTTATTTTTTGCTTTTTAAAATTATTATAACCAGGATTCTCTATAGCTTTCTTTTCTGTCATTTTTTTAGTTTTCCCTGTTTCTTCTCCTCCTCTATCCCCTGTCTCAGGAAACTGTACTAAATCTCTCTACAGACTTTCTCACCAACATACACTTAAACCTTCTACAGACCTTCTCAGCAATCTGCAAAACCCTCTAGCCTCTGAAGCTTTTTCCTTATATCTCTATTAGAACCGTCTATAAAAGCCATTGTCATAATAGCTTTATATAACTTGCCCCTCGACACATAGTGTGTTTATTGGCAGAATGCCTCTATGAGCTGCTCTAGAAAAGCTACAGGTGACTCAAGTGGTCTCTGCTCTGCCTTACATAACTTGTTCAAATTTTTGGGCTTCCATGCCCTCAAGACCTGCTATTATAATCTGGTGTTGTATTTTCATGTGCCTCTTACATTTTGTCTGAGGGGATAATCTTTTTGGCTTCCTGTATTACAAATAAAAGTCTCAAACAGATTAATTAGTCTCTTGGAAAATATATCCTTAGTGATGAGCTACCATGGTATCAGGATAGGTGGTCTCAGGTCCTCCACTGTTCCACTCTCTGGTCCTTTCTAAATATCAATTGAGTATAATTATTACCATTTCGTAAATTATAAACTATAAGATAGACATAACACCTAGTTTATCATCCCTGTCAATTAAACAGATCCCTTTCATCTGTATTATCTTAAAAGACTGTCAGAATTAAAACTTAAAAATTAACATTGTAAGAACTGACACATGTCCTGGCTTTAAATTTTACGCCACATAAAATGTTTGAAATTTGAAACAAATATTGAAATGAGGAAGTACTGAATGAGGGAACCAGGCAATAGTTTATGCCTTAAGGATGGTTAGAGATTATCTGGAGCAAGTGTCCTTGGAGCATTGTAGAGTTAAACATTGGAACTAGAACAAGGTGGGCAAACTTTCTCAAGCTAAAAGCAGAAAAATAAGTTTCTCTGTGCTGGGGGAGTTGGATAGGGGTCTAAAAACATTGAGTTTGGATCTCTCACTTAGAACTAATGAACAGGTTTTATCTTGCTGAATTAGTACAATACAGAGAAAAAAAACCTACAATAATAAATTTTTGATACACAGAAGTATTTGCTGAGTGGGAATTTGGCGAGACTTCATCAAAGGCTGAATCCTAGCATGATTTTTTAGGATTAATATTCTACAATATCTTGAATCAAACGATTTCCATTTGTAATGGACCAAAGGACATTACCAGCCAGCATATGGAAATATTGACCTTGGGTTCACAAGTTGCAGTATTAATTAGAAACCAAAACTATTATGGCCCTATGAGGCCTGGATTCTCTTGGGAATTGTCTCACACTTCTAACATTTTATCTGGTTCTTGAGGCATCTATTTACCATAAAATTGATTTACCCTGACCACAGAAAACCTGTGGTACATTGGACATTAAAAGTGAGTAAACTAGGATAACTCCATGACAAGCTTTAAATTGGCAGTTCAGGAGACTGGGCCTAAATCTCTGTTTTAAGAACTGTGTAATTCCAGGCAATTCAAGGCCTCTGAAGCAACCCCACCACATGGCGATCATGTGGGGAGAAGGAGAAATACAGAAAAAATTAAATGGAAAACTAATGACTTCTGGGTTTGTACATTCTTAAATAATAATTTGGGTTTGTAGGAACTTGGGAGACAGAAACATAATATACAAATAAATAAATAATAATAATACTGGTGATGATGATTGAGGCTTTCTTTCACTAAACACATATTGAGTGTCATTTGTGTGCTGGTTTCATGAGTATTGAGCATTACTAACTTATGATCTGGTACTGATTTCTGTTTTTGAATTTCTATTGATGAGATAAAACAACATATTAATCAGGCTTCTCCATTAACCACAGAACTTACGGAATGAATCACTGATGATAAGGATGATTTACACCTGCAAGTGCCAGTAATCCAGGAATGGCAACTGTGAAGGAAAAGTCCAACAATATATCAGTGGCTCAACCCTATAGACTGGAAGTCTCAGATGGACATCAGTATATGATGGATCCTGAAAATTTAGGCTCCTATGCCAGTGAAGAATGGTTATGACAGCACAGAAAGAGCAAGCAGGCAAAGAGGAAAAATTTTTCTTCCACACCCTTATAGAGTCTTTCATTAGAAGGTGTGGCACAGATTGAAGATGTGTCTTCCCCCATCCAGCTTAGAAGGGAATTTACCTTCTTCAAACCGAGTAGGAAATCACTCCCAGGTATAACTTCCATTTCTGGCATGGTGCACATTCCAGATGGAGTCAAGCTGACAATCAACAACAGACATTGCACACAAAGAGAAAAAGCAACTTGGCAAGGGAAGGGTTTATTTCATTGCAAAGCTTATTGTTAATTCCTTGGTAGATTCAGGGCAGGAAGTCAGGGCAGGAATCTGGAGGCAGGAACTGATGCAGAATTCATGGAGGACTGCTGCTTACTGGCCTGTTCTCCATAACTTACTCAGATGATTTCTTATATAACCCAGAACTTTTTGACACACAGTGGGCAAGAAACACTCACATTAATCAATTAATAGAAATTAACCCTCAATATTCCCTGAAGGCAATGTAATGGAGGTGTTTTAACAATTTAAAATTCTCTTCACAGACACTACAAGTAATCATGGAGTCCTAGAAACATTCATAACTGCCCATGAGGTTCTTATACCTCTCACATATTCCAATGGAGTTTAAGATGAGACCATACCTACACAGACTGCTTAAGTACCTTCACATCACACTGAAGCAACAGCCAAGTCTTACAAGTACACAAAACACATTAAGACCTTTCCTATCTGAGCAGGAATCCATGGGATCTACCCGATTTGAACAGGGTAATTTACTATTATCTCCATCTACCCAAGAGAGTTTCATTAACATTCTTTCTCTGGGGGGAAATTGTAGACAATACCCCTATTTGAAAGTGGTCCACAGACATTCAGGTTCTAGGAAACACAATTTAAGTGTTGATCCTTTTGAAAAAGAATGCTTAGCACCTTCTACAAATGTGGTGCTTGCAATCATCTCCTGCTGTCAGAGAACCAAAATAAATTACAAACAGGCGTGTACCACACCATCAATATCTCTCCAAAATATTTGGAATATTCCGAAGTTGACCAAGGGAATGTGGACAATTGACAATCTTCCAAAGGGCATGTTAGACATTTCTTATCTTCACAAATGTCTTATGGGCTTTCTCTGTCTACCCAAAAGACTCTAGTATGTTTACCAACTCCCCAGGGCTTTAGGGCATTTATTCATCTCTCTCAAATGCTGCAGACCGTTTACCCCATGCTCCATGTAAATTGTCACTTTGCAAATCAAACTTCAGAAATTCAACTTTCCATATTACAGAGTATCTAAGAAAAAGTCCAAGCCTAAAAATATATAATCTAGACGTATTACCATTAGCCCAACCTTATCTGAAAATTTCCATTTCTTCTAAAGAATCTAAAAGTCCTTCTGCCTGCAACACTCTGGAAGGATAACATTTACCATCTAGCATAGAATTACTGGTACCATCAAAGTCTAAGCAGGAATACATAGACTCTACAAACTTTCCAAATGTCTTTAGGAAATGTAGCATTTTTCTCCTGGAGTTGTGTGTGCACAAGGAAAAGAAATTTTGTCATCTGCTCAGGGTGTTCAGAAATTTTTTTCATCTTTATTAAAATTTACACAACATTTGTCCTACCTCCTAGGAGATGTAAATTGGTCCTACCAGCAAAAGGTATTTTAGAACATGTCCTCTCAGCTCAAATGCCTATGCGGATTTCTTCATCCTCTCCTGGGTTTAGAGGACCTTTCATGTCTTTGAAAATGGGTATGGATCTTTCAACAAACATCCAGAGTTCTGATGCTACTTCAACTATCCAAGGAAATGTCGCACACTTGCTACCTCTCCCATCTGAAATGGGAACCTACTATTCTTCACAAAAGATACTAGCAACTTTGTCACTTAGACCAGAAGCTCTGATAATGTATCATTCATCCACTGTAGCTCCCAGACACTTACCAGTGACCTTCAGGAGACCCCATCAAATATGTTGCACTTTCCTAGAAGTCTAGCTTTATAACAGTATGGCTCCACCTCCCCCTAATGAAATGCCACTTACCCAATGGCAGAAGAGAACTCCCTTTTCCTCAGAAGGAAGTGTAGTGTACTTTTCTTCTGCCCAATGTGCCACTAATGTCCCAGAGCTGGAAATATGTTTCAGCAGTTAATAGCATGGAGGGATAAATGGGTGATACTAACATCAATTCCCAGTAAGACCATCAGTAATGTTCAACTAATGCCAACTTCTTGTGTATCTAAAAACTTGGACAGTATACCCATATACATGAAATAGAAACAATATGTCTCATAACTTTCATCAATAACTCATGGTTGTTTCAGATATATCCCCTCAACATCAAATATATCAGGAAATCCCTTGTGTTGAAGGCTGCATTAACATATCATTCCCTTGAGAACTTGAACCCTGAGATATTTTTTATTTGTTCAAAGAACTCTCAGAGTTACCACTTCAAAACATATGTGTTACATAGGTCATCAAATCTGAAGAGGTCCTGAGACATATAACATAATAAACAAAGGAGTTCAGATCTCAACATATTAAGAAGGCCACAAATATAGCTCTTTTACTATCATCATGCAAAACATTGATGAAGTCACAGTGGGGACTCAGATGCATCCTTCAAGAACCAAGACAATTTATGAGTCAAGCTAATAATGAAATCAAGTCAGAATTAAACAAATCCATAACTTCAATGGGGCTGAGAAACAGTTGGATTATATTTTGGAGTGGGCCTTAGGCTTATGTACTGAAACTGTAATTGCACCTTACATTAAGCGCATGACAAAGAGTTTGGCTGAACATAAATAAAAAAGACTTGATTCTTCCTCTATCTGAGTGGTATGAGACATGTCCTTGGGTTGAAGCATGCTGCAGAACTGACATTCAGACTGAGCTCTGTGTACTTCAGACTGAATCCTTGTGACCAAGACTGCACAGGAGCTTCTCTCTTTGGTCATGGCTGACTCATAACTACACTTCAACTAAGAGAGAAGAAAGCCTCTCCCTCAGCCATTGTTGGTCTGCAAATACACCTTCAATCCCCCAAATCCAAATAATTCTAAACAAGAACAAAACAACACAAAGTCCTCAAAGATCTAGATTATAAATGCCATGGACTATGAATAAAAATCTCAGTCAAGATCCAAGAAAAATCTCCGTTTAAGCTGTTCACCAGAAAGCTAACTGTCCTCCACACCCATATATGTGGCTTATTGTAAGTTTAAATAGGGAAAAACATATTCAGCTTCTTTGACCCTACTTGTGAGAAATAGCTACAGATTACTGTCAAGGTTCTGTGGATATTCAAATTTCAGGACTTTCTAGAGTTCTCTGAAGTGCCTGGATCAACCTTCTCTATAGAAGTAAAGAGGACAATTCCTTGACAGTCCAGCAGGGTTGAGGGCCTATCTCCTTTCCATAACTTTTGTATTTTTCTTTCTCTGATGTTTAAGGATTTAAAAGTACTCCTTTGATACAATGGGGCCTCCTAAAAATAGATTTTTCTCAGGAGCACATGGGATGTTTTATTTCTGACCAAGAAGCATTGCTCCCTCTGGACAAAGTTCACAGAAATCAAAAGTAGAAGCCAATCCTTGAAGCTTATGCCACTTGCTTTAGGATACTCACTTAAAATGTGAATTCATCAGTCTGGCTCAGTTCATTTAATGATGGTCCCTCAACTAGGGCAGCACCTAGATGACATATCCTTCAGTCTCTCTTTCATACTTTGTCTCTGTATCTCTTCCCATGGACATTTTGTTCTCCTTTTAATCTTATTGACTTCTGTAATTATCATATCTATTGACTTCTGTAATTATCACAAGCAAGAATAAAATAGTAAGCTAGAAAAATGTGCTCAGTGAATTCCATATTTGATGCTTTTCCAATACTGTTTCTGCAAATGGTTGCCATGTACTGTCTCACAGCTTGACAATATCCCAGTGTATGTGCATATATCAGTCCAAGATACTCTACCTCTTGAACCAAGTGATTTCTTTTCCTATAGGGTTTAAGTGTTTGTTCATGAATACAACATATTGTGCATGTATAAGTTACAATTTTTTAATATAAAATACCATGGTTCAAATTTTGAAAGTACTAAACAATACATGGTTTCAAGAAACTAATATATCTTTAAAGGTAAAATATAAAAGGAAAATTATAACAAAAAAACCCTAAAACTTGTGTTTCAAAATTGATAGGAAAGTATGCAATCTGAAAGTTCCAATGTACGGTATAAATTAGATAAAGATAAATTATGACGAGCTATAACTCTATGATAGAAACACTGTATTTTTTGAAGATGTATAGAATTCTAGCATATATTTAGTGGAAATAATTCATTATCTGTTGTGTTGGCTCTTCTTAATTTTATTAATTTGACACGAAATAGACTTATTTGGGAAGAAAACCTTATTTGAAGAAACTACCCTTTTCAGATTATCTTATAGACAAGTTGTGAGGCATTTTCTTGATTGGTGATTGGTGTAGCAGTCCCATCCTATCATAGGTAGTGAATCTACTGGCTCATATGGGAAAATGGACTGAGCAAACTATGCAAACAAGTTTAGAAATCCTGTCCTGACTTCCGTTGCGATAATCAACAAACTGAATGATGAAATAACACTTGCCTTCCCATCAGGTCATGACTTTTTTATCACAAAAATAGAAAGGAAACATCTCATGAATATAATCTACATATTTTGATATATATGTCTTAAACTTTTTCATTCAAAATCCTAAGTTTCTGTCTCTCAAAGTGGCACACAATGTCTTTTTTAAACAAAGTAATATGCTATTTAGAACAAGTAGAAAGAAAATGAGTATACTTAGTGTAAATCTTCAAAAAAGAAAAGATGTGATATAGAATTGACTCATTTCTGAGTAAAAGTTTAAAAGTTCAAATTTTGAACAAGAATCTAGAGAGAGTAGGAAATGATCTCTTCTATGATTGTTTAAATGTGAAAAGTTCTCTGCCATGATGGTTATCGGTTTTAACACTCTGAAATTATTACCCCCAAATAAACTTTTGTCAGAATCTATAATGTGGCAAGCTAATATACTAGTAGATGATCGTCCTGAAATGCCTGCCTTGGATTATTATATGATCTGTGACAGGTGAACCCCCATTCAGCAAAGTGTGGGGGACTTATTTTAGGAAAGACTCCTGCTATTTATATGCTTTTCCTGTTATGATTACACATTTAAAATAATCAATATGTAATAGCACACCCAGAACAGGGAAGTGGGAAGGGGTAAATAGAGGAATAGGTGGAGAGAAGAGGGCTTATGGGACTTGCAGGGAGTGGGGACCCAGAAAAGGGGAAATCATTTGGAATGTAAATAAAATTACATCTTAAAAAAAGACATTTTAAACAAAAACAAAACAAAACAAAGCAAAACAAAACAAAACAAAACAAAACAAAAAAAAAAAAGAAAGAAAGAAATGTGGCATGGTGGTTTCATTTAGGGTTTTTCTTTTACTGTCACTTATTCCCTGAACGTTTGAATGTAGTTGGTCTTTCCAACGACTGTTTTCCAATTCAAAAGAAGTTTTTTGACTAAGATTGCTAACAGTCTATGTGTGTAAAAATAAACATGGAAAGCAATTTTACAACATCAGCTTGAACAAAATTATAATAGGTTCTATCCTATGACCTATGAGCCTTTAACTACAATTTCAGTATTTAGCATTGCAGTCCCTAATGTGGATCATGTCTCAAAATGTAAACATACATGATTACCTCATAACAGTTGTGGAACCATAGTAACGGTGTGAAGAATTTAACAGTGTTATAGCATGCTTATTCCAGCAGTGGGTAAGACCAGGGCTAATTTTATCTCCCCAAGGACCCTAAATAGCATATTCAGACAGTATAGAAGCTAGCCAGAAAGTAGATAGTTTTCTAGTCATTTTGAGTTGGAATTCAGTTAAAGAGTTTTTTGCTGTTATCATCTTTTTACTTTCACATCCCATGAATTTTACTCTTCATTCAATTATGTTTTAGTTGGTTCAGGGGATTGAAGTCTTTGATATCATTTTCAATGCTCCTTTCTCCAATTAATTTCACCTAACTACCAGTGTCATTCACATTCCATTGTTCCTAACTTCATAAGACTTTTAAATCCCCAAACTCCTATATTCATATTTTTCCTAGAATTTATTATTCCTATCGACTTAAATGTATCCTTCTAAAAGCTCCTTCTTGGCTTCTACAGAGCAGAAACATAACTATGTACCTGTAAAGAATATATCAATGATAAAACATGAGATGTAATATAATGAAATTTAAATATTTCAAATGTAGAAAGAAACTGAGAAATGTGAGTGACACTAATAAGAGAAGACCTTAAGGTGCTAGTGTATGCTCTCTCAGTTTTTGTGTATATATATGACATGTTTTACATCCAATCTTTAGTTGAGGGATACCTGGGTTCCTTTCAGCTTCTGGATATTATAAACAGGGCGGCTATGAACATAGTGGAGCATATATCCTTATTAAATGCTGGGGAAATCCTCTGGGTATATGCCCAGGAGTGGTATAGCAGGATCTTTTGGAAGTGAGGTGCTCAGTTTTCTGACAAATTGCCAGACTAATTTCCAGAGTTGTTGTACCAATTTGCAACCCCACCAGCAGTGGAGGAGTGTGCTTCTTTCTCTACATCCTGGCAAACACCTGCTGTCCCCTGGGTTTTTAATCTTAGCTATTTTGAGTTGTGTAAGGTGAAATCTCAGGGTTGTTTTGATATGCATCTCCTGATGACTAATGAAGTTGAGCATTTTTTAAAATGCTTCTCTGCAATCCGAAGTTCCTCTGGTGAATATTCTTTGTTTAACACTTTACCCTATTTTTAATAGGGTTATTTGTGTTTTTGGGGTCTAACTTCTTGAGGTCTTTGTATATATTAGATATTAGCCCTCTATCTGATATAGTGTTGGTGAAGATCTTTTACCAATTTGTTGGTTGCCAATTTGCTCTTTTGATGTTGTCCTTTGCCTTATTGAAACTTTGGAATTTTATGAGGTCCCATTTGTCAATTCTTGAATTTAAGCATATGCTATTGGTGATCTGTTCAGAAACTTTCCTTCTGTAACGAAATCCTCAAGTGTCTTTGCCAGTTTCTTTTCTATTAGCTTCAGAGTGTCTAGCTTTATGTGGAGGTCCTTAATCCATTTGGAGGTAAGCTTAGTACAAGGTGACAAGGATGGATCAATTTGCATTCTTTTGCATGCTGACATCCAATTGAATCAGCACCATTTGTTGAAAATTATATCTTTTTTTCAGTTAGATGTTTTCAGCCCCTTTGTCGGGGATGAAGTGGCCATAGGTGTGTGGGTTCATTTCCAGATCTTCAATCCTGTTCCATTGATGCGCCTGCCTGCCACTGTACCAATATCATACAGTTTTTAACATTATTGCTCTGTAGTATTGCTTGAGGTTAGGGATACTTATTCCCCCAGAATTTCTTTTGTTGTTGAGAATAGTTTTAGCTATTCTGATTTTTTTGTTATTCTAGATGAATTTGAGAATTACTCTTTCTAACTCTATAAAAAATTGAGTTGGGGTTTTGAAGGGTATTGCATTGAATCTGTATATTTGTATATTGCTTTTGGCAAAATGGCCGTTTTAACTATATTAATCCTGGTGATCCATGAGCCTGGGAGGTTTTTCAATTTTTTGAGGTCTTCCATTTCCTTCTTAAGAGTCTTGAAGTTCTTGTCATACAGATCTTTCACATGTTTTGTAAGAGTCAACCATAGGTACTTTATACAGTTGGTGGCTATTGTGAAGGGTGTCATTTCCCTAATTTCTTTCTCAGTCTGCTTATCCTTTGAGTTTATCAAGGCTACTGATTTGCCTGAATTCATTTTATAAACTGCCATTTTGCCGAAGTTGTTTATCAGCTGTAGGACTTCTCTAGTGGAGTGTTTGTGTCCCTTAGGTAGACTATCAAATCATCTACAAAAAATGATATATTGACTTCTTCCTCTCCAATTTGTATCCCTTTGACCTCCGTATTTTGTCTAATTGCCTGAGCTACTAATTCAAGTACAATATTGAAAAGATAAGGAGAAAGAGGGCAGCCCTTTCAAAGGGAGTGTCTAGTCCCTGGTTTTAGTGGGATTGCTTCAAGTTTCTCTCCATTTAGTTTGATGGGGGCTACCAGATGGTGTATATTGCTTTTACTATGTTTAGGTATGGGCCTTGATTTCCTGTTTTTTCCAAGACTTTAAGCATGAAAGGATGCTGAATTTTGTCAAATGCTTTTTTCTGCATGCAATGAAATGACCATAAGGCTTTTTTCCTTGAATTTGTTTATGTAGTGGATTGCATTGATGGATTTCCAAATATTTAACCATTCCTGCATCCCTGGAATAAAGCCTATATGATCATGGTGGATGATCATTTTTATGTGTTCTTGGATTTGGTTGGCAAGAATTTTATTGAGTATTTTTGCATAGATGTTCATAAGGGAAATTGGTCTGAAGTTTTCTTTCTTTGTTGGATCTTTGTGGGGTTTTGGTATCTGCGTAATTCTGATTTGTAGAAGGCTTCTGCTTGGATTTTGTGGCATAGTTTAAGAGTATTGGTGTTAGGTCTTCTTTGAAGTTCTGCTAGAATTCTGCACTGAAACCATCTGGTCCTGTGCTTTCTTTGGTTGGAAGACTTTTGGGGTTGTAGAACTGTTTAGATAATCTATTTTGTTCTGATTAAATTTTGGAATTTTGTATCTGACTAGGAAATTGTGCATTTCCTCCAGATCCTCCAGTTGTGTTGAGTATAGACTTTTGAAGTAGGATCTGATGATTTTTTGGATTTCCTCAGTTTCTGTTGCTATATTCCCCTTTTCATTTCTAATTTTATTAATTTGGATATTTCTCTGTGCCCTTTCATCAGTCTGGCTAAGGTTTTATCTATCTTGTTGATTTTCTCAATGAATCAGCTCCTGGATTCGTTTATTCTTGTATGGTTCTCTTTCTTTCGATTTGATTGGTTTCAGCCTGAATTTGAGGATTTCCTGTCTTCTACTCCCCCTGTGTGAATTGGCTTCTTTTTGTTCCAGCACTTTCAGGTTGACCTTAAGGTGCTAGTGTATGCTCTCTCAGTTTTATTTTTGGAGGAACTCAGGGCTATGAGTTTTTCTCTTAGCACTGCTTTCATTGGGCCCCAAAGATTTGGTTATGTTGTTCCTTCATTTTCATTAAATTCTTAAATGTCTCTGATTTCTTTCTTTATTTCTTCGTTCGCGAAGTTGCTAATGAGTATAGTATTGCTCAGCCTCCGTATGGATGTGGGCTTTCTGTTGTTTTTGTTCCTATTGTAAACCACTCTTTCTCCATAGTGATTAGATAGGTAAAGTCAACTTTCAAGTGGAAAACATAGTGCGGTGGTTTGAAGATGCATGATTATCAGGAATTATTAGAACTTTTAAAAATTAGGGTTAGGAGATGAAAAATATCATGGTGAATCACAGTAAATGTTAGGCTTTGTGATTTCTTGAAATTCTCAAGTCTATTCAGGTTGATATTGACGATATTTCTAGTCGCCTGAGGGAAGGTGTCTCCTGTCTGCACATGGGTCATGATGTAAGATACTTGGCTCTTCCAGCATCATCTCTTCCTGCATGGTGCTATACACTTCCTGACAAGGTGGTAATAGAAGGAATCAAATAGATAAGAGAAGGGGTAAGATTCCACAAGGATAAGCTTGGTTTTATGCTTTAACAGTGAATCCTGAGATATATCAAGTTAGACACTATTATGACTGGGTTACTTTTTACATGTGGACATAAAGAGACATAATCGTGTGTCAAATTGGCAAGTTATGGATTGATAAGTTTACTCTCAGTGTTTACCTTCATTACACCTAAATTAACTACAATCCAGAAATGGAGGACACACCGATGATCCAGGCCTTGAGGCTGGAAAACAAAGAATTTTGATATAAAATCAAGAAGTTGGAGGACACAGGTTTAGATCCAGACCTAGAAGCATATTAACCATGAAAAGCTTGGGGACAAGTAAGGTGCAAATCCTTAATCACAGGAGAGAGTTGAATGCAGATTTCTGAGCTCCAGTCCATCCTGTTACAGAATAATTTTCAGGTAAACAAAAGCTTTGGTCCAATCATAGTGATATAAGACTTTCATCGCATTACTCAGATGTGAGTGTCATACAGATCTGAGTTCAAGATCTATCAAGTTCAAGAATTACAGAGCTAGTTCCATGCCATCCAACCTTAGAACATGAAATCACTGAAAACAGAAACCTTGTGTAAATGTAATTGATCACGGGAGAAAATTTAGAGATCCAGCATCCAGAAGAATTTGTTAGATTTTAGAATGTACCTATGGGTTTAGAATGAAGAATTGAATGGGGTACTGGTACAACATATTCTGCTTAGCAAGAGTTCAGATGATTCAGAGCATCACTGAGGAAAATTCTTCTGGGAGTTGTTACCAGAAATAACAAAGTAGCTGAATTCCAGAGAAAGACCTCCTGCTGGCTACCAGGTAATAGGTAAGAACCTGCCAGGTGGTTATGGATTTGATTGATTAATGGGATAATGAATAGTAATTGAGTCTTGCCAGTGTGGGAGAACAGGAAATATCAGTGAAGAAAGCACAGCCTCAAGAGCAAGTGAAGATTCCAGACTGAAGGGTTTATTTGAAATGAAGCTGATGCTTGGGACCTTGATGATAGCTTACAAGAGAATCTTGGGAGAAGTGCTGCCTAGTTGCTGCAGAAGATGCCACTGCATTTGAGAAGCCAGTTACATGGGATGACCACAAAGAACAGCAGCAACCATGGAGTGAAGTTATCCAGATAGAGTGTGATAGAGAAAGAATAGTTGGGGGACTGACTCAAGCCCTTTGTAAGAATCCAGAGAACCATGCCGGAAGCACATTAGATACCTGCTAAGTAAAGATGCATTGTGGAAATGAGAACAGTCCTAGTGAAAAAAGTAGATAATAGTTTAGAAAGCTCAATTTCCTTCTTTAGAGACCTGAAGTTCTTCTCATGCAGATCTTTTATTTGTTTGGTTAGAGTCACACCAAGATGCTTTAGGTGGTTGTTTGTTGGTTTTCTATTGCAGCCTTACTTTGTAGCACATGATGGTTGTGTTTCACAGTGGGGAGACAACTGTAATTATCAATTATTCACACAACCATACTGTTGTTAATATAAAAACACATTGAATAAAGTGGTATATATATATATATATATATATATATATATATATATATAAGTGTGTGTATGTATGGATATATAAATATGTGTGTGTGCATCTATACATACAAATATATATTCACAATGTGTGTATCATAATTTTAAGGCCATACTATAGGTATGTAGCTTATTTGTATACAATTAATATTACTAAACTAGTCTTTAAATTATTACTCTCACAACAATAAAACATTTTAACACCTTCAGAATGATTTACAACCATCATCAATAATTTCAGAGAACGTTCATCACCCTCAAAATAATTCTTATTTACATTAATAATCATTGTCCTAAAGTTATCAGCCTTCCATATACACAGGCTGACCACTGAGCCCCAAAATCCTTTAGCATCCCCTGTGCCCAACCTCTACCAGCGAACTCCTACAGCTGATAAACAACTTCAGCAGAGTGGCTGGTTATGAATTCAACTCAAGAAAATCAGTTGCCTTGCTATACTCAAAGGATAAGTAGGCTTTTAAAGAAATTAGGGAAATGACACCCTTCAAATAGACACAAAAAATATAAAGTATCTTGGTGTGACTCTAACCAAACAAGTGAAAGTTCTATATGACAAGAACTTCAGGTCTCTGAAGAAGGAAATCGAAAGAGACCTCAGAAAATGGAAAAATCTGCCATGCTTGAGGATTGGCAGAATTAATATAGTTAAAATGGTCATCTTGCCAAAAGCGATCTACAGATTCAATGCAATCCTCATCAAAATCCCAACTCAGTTTTTCACAGAGTTAGAAAAAGCAATTCTCAAATTCATCTGGAATAACAAGAAACCCAGGATATCTAAAACTATTCTCAACAACAAAAGAAATTCTGGAGGAATCAGTATCCCTGACTTCAATCAATACTACAGAGCAATAATGTTAAAAAGTGCATGGTAGTGGCACAGTCACAGACAAGTGGACCAATGGAATAGAACTGATGATCCAGAAATGAATCAACACACCCATGGTCACTTGATCTTCGACAAAGGAGCCAAGAATATCCAGTGGAAAAAAGATAGCCTTTTCAACAAATGGTGCTGGTTCAAGTGGAAGTCAGCATGCAGAAGAATGTGAATTGAACCATTCTTATCTCCATGTACTAAACTTCACTCCAAGTGGATCAAGGACTTCCATGTAAAACCAGACACACTGAAACTAATAGAAAAAAAAAAAAAAAAAACTGGGGAAGACCCTTGAGGACATGGGCACAGGGGAAAAGTTCCTGAACAGATCACCAATTTCTTATGCTTTAAGATCAAGAATTGACAAATGGGACCTCATAAAATTACAAAGTTTCTGTAAGGCAAAGGACACTGTTAAAAGGATAAAATGGCAACGATCAAATTGGGAAAGGATATTCACCAACCCCACATCTGATAGAGGGCTAATATCCAATATATACAAAGAACCCAAGAAGTTAGACCCCAGGGAACCAAATAACCCTATTTAAAAATGTGGTACATATCTAAACAAAGAATTTTTACCTGAAAAAATTCAGGTGGCTGAGAGGCACCTTAAGTGCTCAACATCATTAGTAATTAGGAAAATGCAGATCAAAACAACCTTGAGATTTCACCTTACACCCGTCAGAATGACTAAGGTCAAAAACTCAGGAGACAGCAGGTGTTGGCGAGGATGTGGAGAAAGAGGAACACTCCTACCCTGCTGTTGGGGCTGTAAGATGGTACAATCACTGTGGAAACAGTCTGGAGGTTCCTCAGAAAACTGGACATGAGACTTCCAGAGGACCCTACTATACCTCTCCTGGGCATATACCCAAAGGTTTGCCCAGCATTCAATAAAGACATATGTTCCATTAAGTTCATGGCAGCCTTATTTATAATAGCCAGAAGCTGGAAAGAACCCAGATGACCCTCAAAGGACTAATAGAGAGAAAAAATGTGGTATATTTACACAATGGAATACTTCTCAGAAATTAAAAACAATAAATTCACAAAATTTTTAGGCAAATGGTTTGATCTGAAAAATATCATCCTAAGTGAGGTAACCCAATCACAAAGGAATATACATGGAATGCAATCTCTGATAAGTGGGTATTAATTAGCCCAGAAGCCCTGAATACCCAAGGCACAAATTCCATAACAAATGACTGCCATGAAGAATTATGGAGAGGGTCCTGATCCTGGAAAGGATTCATCTAGCATTGGAAGGGAATCTAAGGACAGAGAAAAAGGAGGGAGGTGATTGAAGAAGGGATGGAGAGAAAAAGGTTTATGGGACATATGGGGAGGGGGATCCGGAAAATGGAAATCATTTGGAATGTAAACAAAGAATGTAGAAAAATAAAAAAAAAGAATGAAAAAGAAAGAAAAAAATGAAATGATAACTAACCCTATAGTCATTCATCATAGGTGTGGAACAAGTAAATGGCAACAAGCATATAACAGAAACTCATGATACTACTCTATATAATGCTAATGCAGACAGCAGGTGTTGGCGAGGATGTGGAGAAAGAACACTCCTCCACTGCTGGAGGGGTTGCAAATTGGTACAACCACTCTGGAAATCATTCTGGTGGTTCCTCAGCAAACGGGGTAAGTCACTTCTGAAAGATCCTGCTATACCACTGCTGGGTATTTACCCAGAGGATTCCCCAGCATGTAATAAGGACATACGCTACACTATGTTCCTAGCAACCCTATTTATAATAACCAGAAGCTGGAAAGAAAACAGGTATCCCTCAACAGAAGAATGGATATAAAAAATGTGATATATATACACAATGGAGAACTATTCAGCCATTAGACCCAATGAATTCATGAAATTCTTAGGCAAATGGATGGAGCTGGAGAAAATCATACAAAGTGAGGTAACCCATTCTCAAAAGATCAAACATGGTATGCACTCACTAATAAGTAAATTATAGCCTGGAAAACTGGAATACCCAAAACATAATCCCCACATCAAATGAGGTACAAGAAGAACGGAGGAGTGGCCGCTTGTTCTGGAAAGCCTCAGTGTAGCAGTATAGGGCAAAACCAGAACATGGAAGTGGGAAGCGGTGGGTGGGAGAACATGGGGAGTGGGGGCCCAGAAAAAGAGAAATCATTTGAGAAGTAAATAAAAAATATATCAAATGAAAAAATAAAAAAAGGTGCAATCCTGCTATGTGAATCAAGTAAATAAAAACAAAAATCTTGAAAAGCAGGGAGATGTGCAAGTACGTGACAGGAATAGTAGCATTGTTAAAGCTGAGTTATGACTTGAAAGTGTGTGGGATATGTGGAATATACAGGGAGACCTGTTCTCAAAATAAAATACTTAAAATATGAGAAGCAAGGTGTCTTCCTGCTTGTGCTTTCCATATAGACTGTAAAAAACAGAGAGGGGAATCCCTGATTATGATCCTTGTACACAAACTGCAACCCACGTAAACCTCTTCACCTCATATGTTCAAAATTCATATGGAGAATCAAGTAGCAGCTATGATCCCTACTATTAGCAGGTACTAATTAGGTAAAACTGCAGATCCTGATTACTTCCTAGTTGGTGATTCTGCACATACTAGAGAAAAATGCTGTGATTGAATGAAGCAGAATACAAGTTTGCACTCTATCTTATGACTATGGAGGTGTTTTCTGGTACTATGTCACATATAACTTCTATTGCCCATCATCATAACCTTCATATTATTCTAGAAGGTATGAGGTTGATACTGATATTGTCATGTTAATAATTTAAGATATGGTCTCATTAGTTCATAAGAGGTCTGGAGAACAGACATGAATAATATACCTTATTCATCTTGGGAGTTAAACTTTGTGGCCATCATTTAAAACTCAGGTGTTTCTTAATTATTTCAGGACAAGAATAAAAGAAGAACTCACAACTATGGAGAAATAAAGTCTGAGTATTCTGAGGGAGTCAGGATATAGAAACACTGTGAAGTCAATATTATAAAGATCCTGACAACTGACTAAAAGAAAAGCATTTATTTCCCTTACACTTGTGGCTTCACTTATTTTCTAACAGTTGTTCAACCATTTGTCTTTGTTAGAAATCACATATTTTCACAACCATATATATAAATGTTATATAGGTGAGAGATAGAATGTAGGGCAAGATTGATAATAGATCATTACAGATTGATAGCTACTCTTTCAGTGGTTCTTTACACTGGTCATGCAATTTGAATACAAAAGCATATATTAAGTGAATATGTGAATATTATACAGTCCAACACATATTATATAACTGTTAAAGAATATGTAGATAGACAACAGCTTTTATTTAGAAAGCATTTAAGAGCCATGAGATTAGCTGTGTCAGGATCACAGCAGCCTCGATTATCATCACACGTATCAAACAGTAATGTAAATAGTTTTAAAATATACCAATTAAATTTCATGATATTAAATATTAAAAGCAAATGAACATATGTGGAAAATGATTCCTTTCTATTTGAATGAACACTAAACTTTTTAAACACAACATATCTAAGAAAAATAACAGTTTTCTGAAATCACAAGCATTTATAGGTGTTTGGTTGAAAATTAATCAGTTGACTAAAAACTCTGTTATACATAGTGGGGAATACAATTAGATTGTCTAGAATATACTCCTCTCTTATGTTTGGGATAGGTATGTTTAGGAGACTTATAGAAAGCATTCTCCTGGAAGCTCAAAGCATAGATATCTTTACTTAATAACATTTTTTCTTTAGGGAATTGATACTGAATATTGGTACTGAGTAACATTCCATGAAGCCACTGCCAAGTTAAAATCTAGACTTCTAGATATGGAGAGTCAAGATAGAACACTTCCTGATTCCATTAGACTATCATACGAATCAAATTAGTTATTACATACGTATCTTTATAGTGGAGCCTTGAATCGAGAACCAATCAATGGATGTGAAATGATCACTTTCCTTCTAGGCACCAAACTGAAGACAACAAACTGAAGTTGTTAAGTCAACCACTTAAGACTAAGGATAGTTTTTTATATATATATATATTTTTATTTACATTTCAAATGATTTCCCCTGTTCTTGGTCCACACTCCCCACCAGTCCCATAAGCCCTCTTCCCTCCCCCTGTTCCTCCATCTGCCCCTTCCCGCTTCCCTGTTCTGGAATTCCCCTATACTCTTGCACTGAATCTTTCCAGAACCAGGGAACACTCCTCCATTCTTCTTGAACATCATTTAATATGTGGATTATGTCTTGGGTATTCAAAGTTTCTAAGCTAATATCCACTTATCAGTGAATGCATACCATGACTGATCTTTTGAGACTGGGTTACCTCACTTAGTATGATGTTCTCCAGCTCCGACCATTTGTGTAAGAATTTCATGAATTCATTGTTTCTAATTACTGAATAGTATTCCATTGTGTATATGCAAATCAAAACAACCCTGAGATTTCACCTCAACCAGTCAGAATGGCTAAGGTCAAAAACTCAGGAGACAGTAGGTATTGGCAAGGATGTGGAGAAAGAGGAACACTCCTTCACTGCTGGTGGGATTGCGAGATGGTGCAACCACTTTGGAAATCAGTCTGGCGGTTCCTCAGAAAACTGGGCATGACACTTCCTGAGGACCTGGTTATACCACTCCTGGGCATATATCCAGAGGATTCTTCAGCATGCAGTAAGGACACATGCTCCACTATGTTCATAGTAGCCCTATTTGTTGTAGCCAGAAGCTGGAAAGAACTCAGGTGTCCTTCAACGGAGGAATGGATAAAAAAAAAGTGGTATATTTACACAATGGAGTACTATTCAGCCATTAGAAACAATGAATTCAAGACTAAGAATTCTTTAGTAGTCATGGTGACAGGTCACTGTGATGCAAATATTCAAGGGCATATGCCCTAACTGACAAATGACAAGTGAAATTCTTTTCCTTCTGTCTTTTGGCTTTAAAATTGTGTTCTTTTAAAAACTTTTGAACAATAATTTTTTTTCTCGATAGGTGCTTTTGAGTCCTTCATTTATTTTTGCACATAGATCGTTTCGAAATGCTTGACTTTTAAATGAATACTCTAGGTCTGTTGGCTCAGAAAACAGATTCCATTGTAGACTACAATACCAAGTAAACACTTCAATAATATCAACAATAGAGGAGAAACTTTGCACAGTATACTTACCCATTTAGCTATTTTTCTTCAGCAATCTTGTTCTACACAACGAATCAACAGTCTGAAGATAAGGTATATATTCAAGATGATAGAAATGATAAATAACCCTGTACAAGTCAGGATAGAAGTGGGACAAGTGTAGCGCAACAACGAAATAACAGAAACCCATACATACTACTGTATATAATGCTATACATTAACTGTTTCACTTATACAAAAAATATCCAGAGAGAAGCAGTTTATAAGAAAATGGATGCCATAACTCCCCTGCATCCAATGAACACACTTGTTTTACATACACTTGCATACATTTCTTTACCATGCTGGTGTAAATATTTCTTTGTGTAGGGTTCAGGCATCAACTAGTTTTTCATGTTCATTCATGTTCTCTTGTTTGCCTAAGATTTTGGTGGAAATATTAGTGATATTTATGGGAGAAGATAAGGAAACACAGCAGAAGACATTGAGGAATGAGGGTGAAAAGTCACTTGTGTAAATTTTTTTGCTAGTAACATCAAAAGAGTTTTTTGATGTTGAAAAATGATAAAAATCAAAATAATATTTTAGGACCTTTTCCCTTTATTGATCTTAGTGATTTATGGGCATGTGGGTATCTTTTCATTATCCAATATTGACATTAATTACCTTAAAATACTTTTTATTGATGTAGGTCTTTCACTACTTGGTTAGAGTTAGGACAAAGATACTTTATAATATTTAAGGTTATTGTGAATGGAGGTTTTCCCCTGATTTACTTCTCATTAAGTCATTAATGGGATTTAATTGAAATAAGTGAATTTTCTCACAGAAGGAATATTCATTTTGTGTGTTACTACTATACGCTGGTATGTGTTGAACTTGCAAGCTATATGTATTTCTCCTGGAATTTTTAGGCTCATTTATATTTACCAATCTTCAATAAAAGAAATAAAAGAAATCCTGGGTGATTCAAAGAAAGGCATCCTTGTAGAAACAGAACAGAGAATTTGTCAAAATGAAAATGTGTGAGTGGCTCAAGTCAAGGGACTTGCATGGGATAATCACAGAGACAAATAAGGAGGATTAAATGGTTTAATTTTAGTAGGCTCTACAGAACATTTTTTTTCCTGAGAAATCAAAGGATAGACCCAAATCTAGGTTCAATTGTGAGGTATGGAAAATAAAATTAAGTATAATCAAAGTCTTCCTGGATACTACTGTCATTTATGTACACTTATGTCTCCTATTGTGATACCTTGCTGTAGTGGTTGTTTTCATACTTCATAGGTATTTCAAATATGTACAACTGTCAATTGCTTCACTAACATGTTGACTTTCCTACTGTTTTATGTACCATAGAAACCCATTTTCAAGGTAAAGGCTTATAAGTCATTTTTGTCTTGAATCTGTTGAATTCTGAGGCATTCCTGTAAGATCTCTTTGCAAAGATACTCAACTCCTCAACACTGAAAGAGAACCAAGAGTTAACTCAAACTTTGCTCTTTTAGGGAAAGTCATGGGAAATACTTTAACAATAGGAAGGAATTCTCTCAACAGGTTTAACATCTTGGCTGGGGATCAAAATTTAGTCAGATTTATAGAATTAGTGAGTCCCTAGTCTTGAAAATTTATCACACTAATTTACTACATCAGCACTTTTCTGTAGCATTTTAAATAATTTTTTAAATTTATTTTCTTTAATTTTTACACACAATATTATATCCCCCCAACCCATCAACTATTAGATTTTCTACTACTGACACCTCCTTCCCTCCCTGAAGTTTCCTCATGGATGTCCATATCCACCACTCCACAAGAGCTCTAAACTCCCTGAGGCCTGTCTTTTGACGGTTATTTGCATCATCTCTGAATGAACACAAGCATAGCAGTCCTCTACTGTATGTGTGCTGGGAGACTCATATCAGCTGATATATGATGACTTTTTGGTGATTCAGTGTTTGAGAGATCTCAGACGGCCAGAATAATTGAGAATGCTGGTCCTCCTACAGGTTCTCCCTCCTTAGTTTCTTTTGGTCTTCCCTAATTCAGGAACAGGGGTCGGCTATTTCTGCTCATTATTTGGGTATAAATGTCTGTATCTGACCCTTTATGCTGTTTGTAGGATCCTTACCAGGGCATTAATGATAAGTCCTTTATAGAGAATACTCCATAGCCTCAGTAGTAGTGTCAGACCTTAGGGCCTCCCCTTGAGCTAAATTACACTGTGGCCCTGTCCCTGGACTTTCATTTCCTCAAGGTCAGCTTCATTTCCATCCCTGCAGTCCTTTCAGACAGGAATAATTACAGGTCAGAGTTGTGGCTATGGGATGTCACCCTCCTTCATTTGATGCTCTATCTTTCTTTGCTGGAAAAGGATTTTATATATTCACTCTCCCAATTGTCAGGCATTTCATCTAATGCCCCTTACTTTGAGTTCTGAGTGTCTCTCAATTTCCAGGTCTCTGGTATATTCTGGAGAGTCTCCTCAACATTCTGTCTTCCAAGTTTGCCTGTTCCAATTCTTTCTCCTGGACCTCAGTCCTGCAGTGCTTTTCCTTTTCCCAATATCATGACAGGTTCTCCTCTCCCCTGACTCCCCACACCCCTGTCCACATTCCCTTATGTGTCCCATCCCTCCTCTTCACTTGTGATTCATTTCTTCTCCCTCCCAATTGGGACTGAGGTGCCTTTGCTTGTGCACTTTTGTTTGTCTAACTTTTTTGAGATCTGTGGACTGTATCTTGGGTATTATATACTTTTTTGCTGAATACACACATATTAGTGAGTACATTCCATGTATGTCTTTTGTGTCTGAATTACTGCACTCAGGATATGTTAATTATCTTCCCATAGAACAATTTTCTTAGTGATGGAGTCTCTACAATGCAATGAGTTAAATCAGCAGAGCCTAGAGTGCCACAGAAAACTGAGTTAGAGGAGTGACCCAAGCCTTCTGATATTATAGTCCTAAAGGTCATGTGTCAACCTTGTGGGATATCTGGTGGGTAAAGCTGTTACCAGGAAATGGAACCAATCCCAGTAAATTAAATAGATTTTAATTTACAAATCTGAATAGAGTTGGATATCAGATATGTAGATAGTATAGTCTTCCTCCAACTAGTTTTTGGTCTTGATTTGGTCCAGTAGTTCCTCACTATGATGTTTTGAATTGTTACTGTATATCCTGATATGTTGAGGGGTATGTGACATATTATTCAAGTTTTAATTTATAATGTATTTCAGATAAGAGAATCCATGAATTTCAGAAGAGACTTGTCATATTTAAATGTTATTCAGTTTGTGTTAGACTATGGGTACTATTGGAAGTGAATATAACGTATTTTGTATAAGGGTTTGCCTAAGTATAGCGCCAATGCACTCATGTGTTTGAATAAGCTTATGGTTTCCAGTGAATGGATTGTGGTTAATTAAATCTGCTTACCCCATGAGAATTATGGAATAATCAGACATGTGCCCATATTGGGAATGAGTATCTTTCTTACTGGAAGTATGCCACTGCATGCCACAATGGAGGTGAGTCTTGAATGTTTCTTGAAATTCTGGCAGTGGGGTCTAGATGATCCTCCTGGCTGGCTGTGGGAGATTCTTCTGCCTGGCTTTGGGTCAAAATGTAGGACACTTGGCTCCTATATCAACATATCCACCTGTTAATACTGTACTTTGTGCCATGAAGAAACCAGAAGGAAGCTATAAAACTGGAAGCCAGCCTTGATTAAATGTCTTCCTCTATAAGAGTTATTTTAGTGATAGTGACTCTATATGGCAATGAAACATTTACTAAAACAGAAATGGGTGCCAAAGACTTGGCACATTATTGGCAAAGGTGTGAGCATGATTTGATTTGAGAAATGTAGATTTTGTGACTTTGACAATCAGTGGGATGGATTAAGTGGGGCTCAACATGCCATAGTAGTTCAGCATGGAAGACGGTGTTGCTGAGAGTGATTTCAACTCTAGACACCTGGTTCAAGGAACTTCAGAGGAATACATTTTTAGTATGTGGCTTAGAAACAATTTTCATGTTATTTTGTTGAAGGGCTTGTTGCCCTTGTCTGAAGAGTCAGTCTGAGCATAAGGTAAAGTGATTTAGAATAGTAACTTTAAGAATTTCTCAAAGTCAACTCATTTCAACTTTCTCCAGTGGTTCAATCTTACGGGGCAGGTATTAACCAAGTGTACCAAACTGAGAAAAAAATACAAAATGTATGACTCAGAGATAAGTGGAGAACCTGGAAGAGGAATGGAGCTAAATCCTATGTTGATGCATATTGAATAGGATTAAGAGTGTGGTGATATTGGGTAAGATATCAACTTGCTTACTGTTATAATTTTGCAGTTCACCAAGAGAAAATTAAATAATTTTAGGTATTATTATTATGACCTTGATATTATTCCCATTTCAAAATAAGAAAATATGACCATGTTTCAAATTAGCAGGGGCTGGATTGTGATCAATATTCTCAGTGGTAAACTCTGTTAAGAATGAACTATATCCAAAAATGGAGTACATGACTCTGATTCAAATGTTGAGGCTTGAAAACACATGATTTTGATCCAAATCATGATCAGGAAAGACATAATATTTATTTCACATTTAGAAGCATATTCACCATGAAAATCTTAGATTCAGGCATATTGCAATTTATCTTTAATCCCATTAGACAAAAGCAAGTTTATTTCTGACTTTTTTACCAGCTCTGTGCAGAGCATTTTCCAGGTAACGAAAAGCTTAGGTTGCATGTTGGCATGCAACTTTAATCCAAGCACCCAGGTATGAAGACGTTACATATTTCTGAGTTCAAGTCAGTTTACTGAGCATGTTCCATGAGAACCAATCATAGATAGTGAGGACTCTCCTTGAAAACAGGAAAATTATTTAAAAGTAATTTCACTGGGTTTGGGGGCATGTTCCAGCCCCGGCAACAAATAAACATGGCAGCTTCTGGCATGAAACAATTCCTTTATAATCAAGAATCGAACAGGTTACTAGAACAACTGATTCTTGTTAGCTTGAGATTAGAAATTGGCAGTGAATTAGAAAATACTAGTGTCTATGAGATGAAATCTTCTTGTGTTAACTGAGTGCAGAAAGAAGCTTTATTCCAGAGAAAGACCTCCTGCTGAGATCCAGGTAATGTTTAAGAAACTGCCAGCTAATAAAGGTTTTGGTGGAATGAACAGGTCATGGAGAACAGTTGAGTCTTATCAATGTGAGTGGTCAGAAAATATCACTGGAGATCTTTCAACCTCAATAGCAGTTGAAGTGCCAATCTTAATTGATTTCATTTTGAAATCGAGGCTTGCTACCTTAAAGACAGCATATTAGAAGGAATAGGTAAATGTGCTGCCTCTTTACAGATGAAGACCCCAGTTTATTGGAGATGACAGTAAAATAGGATGACCGAGAATAGCAGCAGCAGTGGATTGGAGTATGCTAAAACATAGAGTGATACAGAGGGCAGAACTTGAGATGTGTGACACATGCCCTTTGTCAGAGCTCAGAAGATCATGTGTGAAAGACTGTTATCCTTGCTGAATAAAGCTGCTAACAAAGAGTAATACCAGCCCCAGGAAAAGAAGTTTGGTATAGTTTACAAAGCTGAAATGTGGTGGACACTTTAAATATACATGCAGAGTTTGGAGTTTGTCCATCATTTGTTTACTCTTGAGTTCATCCAATAGTTCCTTTCTATGTTATTTTGTAATCTTACAGTCTAACTTGTGATGGTGGAACTATGTGATCTACTATTTAACTTTGATTTAGTAAGATTTAGTAATGGATTACAATTAAGAAAATGCCTGATTATTAGAAGAGACATGGAACTTTTTTACATTGTGCAGTCTGTGCTCTACTCTGAAGACTTTTAGAGTTGTATAAAATATATTATTTATTATTCTATGCCTTGCATGCTTTTAGTTCACATAAATTCACATCTGTGTATGAGCCTATGGTTACCAGGGTATGGAATGAGATTGTTTGAATATCGTTGGACCCTGTGAAGTTGGAAATAATCAGAAATATGTTATTATTGGTTAACAGATGTTTATCACTGTGTTTTGCACTGGAGAAAGGACTTTGTGGTCTCATGAAATTGCCACACCAGGCCTGTAGAATTCAGAGCATGCTTCTCTCTCCTAGGAGTGCATATTCTACTGTCTGCGTTTTCATCAAGATGTAGATCTATTATCCTCTAGCACCTTGTCTTACTTCATGCTGCCATTCTTTCTGCCATGCGGAAAATAGAACTATAAAACTGTATGTCACCTGCAATTTAATGTCTTCCCTTATAAGAATTGCCTTTCTCTTGAACTTTCTTCATAGAACTATCTAAGGCATATATTCTTCTCAGATTTGACCTGCTATCAGAGAGCACTTGCTTAGTGAGGGTTTGAAATATACTCACAGACATACCCAAGGGCATAGATTCAGATCACTTTAAATATTAACAAATTCACAATAATTCCCCAGTATAGATGAATGCCAGGTCAGGAAAAGGGTAGGTGGGAATGTGTAAGCAGGGCGACTGGGGATGGGATAGAGGGTTTTCAGAGTGGTAATGAAGAAAGGGATAACATTTGAAGTTTAAACAAAATAAATAATAAATAAAAGATTCTCCATAATAGGCATTTGAAATATGCATTGCTGCCCTTCCCTCTTTAGTTGGTCTAGTCTTACATTATTGTGTCCCAAGAATGTCGCATTCTTCCCTGTAAAGTATGCTGTGTTTCTATATTGGCTAGTCTTACAGATAGCATCCCAAGTCTCCAACAAGCAACAACAGATTTAAGTTTCATGTGATTCATACTTTCTACCTGGACATATTCTATCTTTGTGAAATGAGGTATCTAAAGAATATCATGGTCACTGTAAATGTTAGTATGTGGGGTATCTTTAACTTTCCTGCCATCAAAAGTGTGATTAAATCTAGTGATTAAGAAATACATAAAGTTATAGTGACTATTGTATTAAGATCTGTACTCTTTAGAGGACTATTACTATAAACTCACCTAGGATTTCTTTGTATCACATAGCTTATTTGGACATTTTATAGCAGTGTTTCTCAATCTTTCTAATGCTGCAACCCTTTAATGCAGTTCCTTATGCTATGGTCATCCCTAAACAAAACCATGTTTTTCATTACTTGCCATAATTGTAATCTTAAAATTGTAACTCAATATTTCTTGTTAAAATGTTTGATCAAGGTTAAATAAAACTATATTAAGTAATTGATGAGCAATTACATGATTAATCTTAAAAAGAAACACTATGCTTAATGCTCAGTTTTGTTTCTTTTCATTCTTGTTTTTATGATCTTGAAGAAAGGAGGCTGTGGAAGTTATGTGAGAATGTATTTGTGTGACACATAGACGTGCTAAGTGATTGCTCAAAAGCAATATTTTATAAATATTTCAAATAGGTAAAGAAATAATTTAAATATATAAAGATGCAAAGCTACAGCTAAGGAAAAACAAGTTAATATAATTTGAAAGCTACAATCTAGAAGGGTATTGTGATTTTATATTTGATTGTAAAAATATTCTGACGATATTACTAGCACATGCATATTTCTAGGCGTATCTTTTGTGTGTGTCTTTATGTTCCTCAAGTACAATATTGAAAATATAAGAAGAGATGGGGAAGCCTTAACTAGTCCCTGATTTTAATGGGATAGCTTAAAGTTTCACTGCATTTAGTTTGATGGTGGCTACCGGTTTGCTGTATATTGCTTTTACTATGTTAAGCTATGGGCCCTGAATTCCTGCCCTTTGCAAGACTTTAAGAATGAAAGGATGCTGAATGTTGTCAAATGCTTTTTCAGCATCCAATAAAATGACCATATGTTTTTTTTTTCTTTGAGTTTGTTTATGTAGTGGATTGCATTGATGAATTTCCATATATTGAAACATCCCTGCATCCTTGGGATAAAGCCTACTTGATCATGGTGGATGACCATTTTTATGTGTTCTTGGATTAAGTTGGAAAGGATTTTATTGAGTATTTGCATCGATGTTCATAAGGGAAACTGGTCTGAAGTTCTCTTTCTTTGTTGGATCTTTGTTTGGTTTTGGTATCAGCGTAATTGTGGCTTCATAGAACCAGTTGGGTAGTGTTCCTTCTGTTTCTATTTGGTGGAAGAGTTTGAAGGGTATTGGTATTAGGTCTTGTTTGAAGGTCTGATTGAATTCTGCACTGAAATCATCTGGTCCTGTGCTTTTTTTTTTTTTTTCTTTTTTTTGGTTGGAAGACTTTCTATGATCCCTTCTATTTCTTTAGGGGTTATGAGAAAGTTTAGATGATCTATTTGGCCCTGATTTAATTTTGGTATGTGGTATCTGTCTAGGAAACTGTCCATTTCCTCCAGATTCTCCAGTTGTGTTGAGTATAGGCTTTTGTAGTAGGATCTAATGATTATTTGATTTTCCTCAGTTTTTGTTGTTATATCTCCCTTTTCATTTCTAAGTTTGTTAATTTGGATACTGTCTCTTTGCCCTGTGGTTAGTCTGGCTAAGGGTTTATCTTTCTTGTTGACTTTCTCAAAGAACCAGCTCCTGGTTTTGTTGATTCTTTGTATGGTTCTCTGTTTCCACTTGATTCATTTTAGCCCTGAGTTTGATAATTTCCTGTCTTCTACTCCTCCTGGGTGAATTAGCTCCTTTTTATTCCAGAGCTTTCATGTGTGCCATCAAGCTGCTACTGCATGTTATCACAAGTTTCTTTTTGGAGGCACTCATCGCTATCAGTTTTCCTCTTAGAACTGCTTTCATTGTGTCTCAAAAATTTGGGTATGTTGTGCCTTCATTTTCATTAAATTCTAAAAAGTCTCTGATTTCTTTCTTTATTTCTTCTTTGGCAGAGTATTGTTCAGCCTCCATATGTATGTGGACTTTCTGTTGTTTTTGTTGCTGTTGATGACCGCTATTACTCCATAGTGATCTGATAAGAGGCATGGGGATATTTTGATCTTCATATATTTGTTGAGGTCTGTCTTGTGAACAATTATATTGTCGATTTTGGAGAAGGTACCATGAGTTGCTGAGAAAAAGGTATATATTTTTGCTTTAGGGTGATATATATATATAATTGAGTTTGTTTATGTAGTAGATTGCATTGATGAATTTCCATATATTGAACCATCCCTGCATACTTGGGCTAAAGACTACTTGATCATATATATGTGGACTTTCTGTTGTTTTTGTCTTGTGGACCAATATATATAATTGGTCCAAAGCTCCAATTAGTTTTCAGTGTCCCTGTTTAGTTTCTGTTTTTCTGTTTGGTTTATTGAGGAGAGTGGAGTGTTGAAATCACCCACAATTATTGTTTTAGGTGCAATGCGTGCTTTCAGCTTTAGAATAGTTTCTTTACAAATAAGGGTGCCCTTGCATTTGGCACATAGATCTTCAGAATTAAAAGTTCTTGTTCATGGATTTTTCCTTTGACCAGCTATCCTGTCAATACAGGTCCAAAGTGTAGGTCTTATCGAAAGGTGGTCAAAAATTTTCCAGTGTGCCAAAAAAAAAAAAAAAAAAAAAAAAAAACAGACAAATGACTTGCAAGTACAGATTTGGATTATCATGACCAGGTTGACTATATAGACATCATCCATCCATATCACACAGGTAATTCAGTGGGATGATATTTTTTAATGTTAAACTTTTTTTATATTTCTAGAGCAAGAATCAATTTTCACTGTTAGTTTGATTTGCACTGTAGTGGGAACTGTTTCTAGAAATACTGAATTATTTTTGCCCAGACCCAAAGGAGGATCAATCTCTTTCTTCACTCCAGCACAGTTCAAACCAATGTAGATGGAATTCAACAAGCATGTGTTGAAAGAAATAACTGGATAGAAGCTTCTTGGTGCTCAAATATAGACATAGCCTGATCATTTTTTGATTGGAGATTTTTTAAAATAACTATACTATGAAAATGTGAGTGTGTGTTTGTGTGTGTGTGTGTGTGTGTGTGCATCATGAACATTATATATACAGCATTTTAAGAAACCGCACGTTTCATGATGTTTTCCCATGATTTTGTTAATATGTAACCATATTGCTATATTTCCATAATGGCCATACCAAAAAATATTAGTTAAAATTTGGTTTTACATAATTACATATAATAATCTATCAAATGTGAATAATATAGAAATACTGTGTGACTGAATATAATTTATTTTCTATTTTCCTTCTTTGTATACTAGGACATCACTGCAGCACACTTCTGTAGCTCCTATTGTAAACATCAAAAGCACATCTCATACAAATATTATACAAAAAGATGATTACTTATAAAAATAATTTAAAAAAATTGACAAGGTCTTCCTATCAAACATTCTGATCTCGTCAAAAGCGTTTATAATAAACAGTAATCTTGGAAGCAAAACCTTACATCTTTCATCATTTCATTTTATAGAGCTTGTCCTTTGATAAATTCACATGCATATACAATGTGTTCTGCTTCCTTCTTTTTACTTTTTCTTTTTCTTTTTTTTAATTATTTTATTCAATATAATTTATTTACATTTCAAATGATTTCCCCTTTCCTAGCCCCCCACTCCACGAAAGTCCCGTAAGCACCCTTCTCTTCCCCTGTCCTCCCATCCACCCCTTCCCACTTCCCCGTTCTGGTTTTGCCGAATACTGCTTAACTGAGTCTTTCCAGAACCAGGGGCCACTCCTCCTTTCTTCGTGTACTTCATTTGATGTGTGGATTATGTTTTGGATATTCCAGTTTTCTAGATTAATATCCACTTATTAGTGAGTGCATACCATGATTCACCTTTTGAGTCTGGGTTACCTCACTTAGTATGATGTTATTTAGCTCCATCCATTTGCCTAAGAATTTCATGAATTCATTGTTTCTAATGGCTGAATTGTACTCCATTGTGTAGATATACCACATTTTTTGCATCCACTCTTCTGTTGAGGGATACCTGGGTTCTTTCCAGCATCTGGTAATTATAAATAGGGCTGCTATTAACATAGTAGAGCATGTATCCTTATTACATGGTGGGGAATCCTCTGGGTATATGTCTAGGAGTGGTATAGCAGGATGTTCTGGAATTGAGGTGGCCAGTTTTCTGAGGAACCGCCAGACTGATTTCCAGAGTGGTTGTACCAATTTGTAACCCCACCAGCAGTGGAGGAGTGTTCCTCTTTCTCCACACCCTCTCCAACACCTGCTGTCTCCTGAACTTTTAATCTTAGCCATTCAGACTGGTGTAAGATGAAATCTCAGGGTTGTTTTGATTTGCATTTCCCTAATGACTAATGAAGTTGAGCAGTTTTTAAGATGCTTCTCGGCCATCCGAAGTTCTTCAGGTGAGAATTCTTTGTTTAGTTCTGTACCCCATTTTTTAATAGGATTGTTCGGTTTTCTGGAGTCTAACTTCTTGAGTTCTTTATATATATTGGATATTAGCCCTCTATCTGATGTAGGATTGGTGAAGAACTTTTCCCAATTTGTTGGTTGCCGATTTGTCCTCTTGATGGTGTCCTTTGCCTTACAGAAACTCTGTAACCTTATGAGGTTCCATTTGTCAATTCTTGCTCTTAGAGCATACACTATTGGTGTTCTGTTCAGAAACTTTCTCCCTGTACCGATGTCCTCAAGGGTCTTCCCCAGTTTCTTTTCTATTAGCTTCAGAGTGTCTGGCTTTATGTGGAGGTCCTTGATCCATTTGGATTTGAGATTAGTACAAGGAGACAAGGATGGATCAATTCGCATTCTTCTGCACGCTGACCTCCAGTTGAACCAGCACCATTTGTTGAAAAGGCTATCTTTTTTCCATTGGATGTTTTTAGCCTCTTTGTCGAGGATCAAGTGGCCATAGGTGTGTGGGTTCATTTCTGGATCTTCAATCCTGTTCCATTGATCCTCCTGCCTGTCACTGTACCAATACCATGCAGTTTTTAACACTATTGCTCTGTAGTATTGCTTGAGGTCAGGGATACTGATTCCCCCAGATTTTCTTTTGTTGCTGAGAATAGTTTTAGCTATTCTGTTTTTTTTTTTTTTTTCTTTTGCTCTTGTTCTCTTTGTTCATTCTCTGTTTTGGCAGAATCCTTCACAGAATCCATAATGGATGTTCAATTTATTTATGATAGACAGAATATTACCTCCTTTGTTTATGTGTGTGTATGAGAGACAGAGAGAAAGAGACAGAGATATAGGTAGAGAGAGGGAGGATGTGAAAGGGAGAGGGAGAGGCAAAAGGAGAGGGAGAGGGAAAAGTAGAGGGAGAGGGAGAGAGAGTGAAAGAACTTGAGAATGTAACTCAGCTTTGGTTACTCTTAAGCTAATTTGTTGTTCCAAAGTTGAAGATTGTGATCTGCTTCTCTCAGATTCTGGAGCTAATAGGACACAAGTATAAACCTTGATTAAAAAATCGTATATCATATAACTCTTTCTACAATTCAAATGTGTGATGTATTTGAAAAATGATAATTCAGATAAAGATTTTCCACACTATCCAATGTACCATATTACAGTCAAAATAAGAGAGTATTATATAATATTTACTAAAGGATACGCATGAACACCCACATGCAAGTATAGAGACAAGTCTCAGTCACACAAAACATTTGTACTTATATTTTCTTTTCATCTGAAACAATATAATTATATATACATATATATAATATACATACATATATATATATATATATATATATATTATGCATATATAAGAAACAAAATTCAGAAGAATTGCATAAACCGTATCCTCTACTTCCAATATGTCTGATATTAGATCCTCTTCCTTGAAAAGCATCTTCCTATTCCTGGAAATAATGACAATCACCTCTTCTGAGAATAATAATTCTGTCCATAATATGAATAAAATAAAAAACTGTTTTAATTATCTTTACACATCAGAATTGGAACAAATATATGGACTTTCAGAAAAACAATCATTTTATTATTATTTACTATAAAAATCAATGTGAATTTCACTTCCTTACAGCAATGACACATGTAAAGCACACTATCAGCATATGTATGTGTGTGTATATATATGTATACACACATATATGTAAACTCTCTGTCTCTATATGTATGTGTATATGTATATGTATGTATATGTATATATGCACATATATATGTATTTATATGTATACATGTTCATATATATGTGTGTATATGAATATATGTACATATATATATATATATATATATATATATATGTATATGTGGATATATATATATATATATCCATCAGGAGTAGGGATAATATTCTTCATCATGATTTGCTCATCACAGCATGCAGCACTGACATCATCATAGCTTCAAATTCAGGTAGTATCATAAGCATCAAAGTACATTACGTTGTCTATATGTGGTGCTACCTGCATGCATCAGGAACATCAACAGAATTTTTTGGCAGGTAGGGTTTCAGATATCAATCTGAACTTTATTCCCCGCTAAGAACACTTACCTAAATTTGTCTATGAACATCAGTATGGACTTTCCAATTCTTCAGATTCTCAAACAGTAACATAGAAAACAGCCATAATTTGGATCTCTATCAGCAATAGGATTAATGAATTCCATCATGACTGCTGGTTATAACATGCAGCAGTAACATCAGATTAGCTTCCTCTTATAGGTTTGGTTAGAGGCATCAAAGATTATTACAAAGTTGATATCTGGGCCTTCATGCATGCATAAGGAACATTAACTGAATATCCTCTTTCAGGTATATCTCAGGTGTCAATCTGATCTCCATTGCCAGCTCAGAACATGTACCTCAATATTACTGTGGGATAATTATGGACACTGGAGTTTATCAGAGTCTCAAGCATCAACACAAATTATAGCCATGGTCTCCATCAGCAATAGGGATAATGGAAGCGCTCATGATTGCTGATCACAACATTCAGCACTAAAATCAATACAGCTTATTCCTCTTCTTACAGGAGGGATAACAGTTATCAATGCATGTTACATGTTCAACATTGAGGTTGCATTCAAGCATCAGCTACATACATGAACAAAATTTCCTGTGACAGGTAGGATCTCGAACATTAATTTAATCTCTAGTGGCAGCAAAAAATATACTTACCTCCATTTGACTATGTGTATGAGTACAAACGATAAAATTTAATAGATTTTCAAGCAGCAACAACAAACATAGCCATAACCGGGGTCTCCATCAATAGAAATAATGTACTTCAAGTTCTGATGGTCAGATCATGAGGCATTGGAATCAACATATCTTCTTCTTTCAGGTAGATACACAGTCATCGAAGTTCATTGCAGATTCAACATCAGGAGCTACATGCATGCATCAGGAACATCCACTGAATTTCCTGTGATAGGTAGGCTCTCAGACATCAATCAGTTCTCCAGTGCTGGCTAAGTACACTTACGTCAATACGATTGTGGTGTGATTATGGCCCATAAAATAAATTAAGTTCTCAAGCAGTAGTCATCACCTGGATCACCATTATAATACTAATAATGGACTCCATCATGATTTCTGGTCACAATATGCAGTAGTGACACTATCATATCTTCTTCTTACAGGTAGTATCATAGGTATCAAAGTACATTGCATTTTGGAAATCAGGGGCTCCATGCATGTACCAGGAAATTCATCCAAATTTCCTGTGAAAAGTAGGAACTCAGACATCAATCTGATCTCTAGTGCCAGCAAAGAATACCTGCTTCAATATGACTGGGGCATGAGTATGGACCCTAATATTCATTAGATTCTCAATAAGCAACACCAATCATAGTCATCACCATGATCTCCATCAGGACAGTCATTGTTGGCTCATTCATGACTTACTTCAGTATAACTTACACTGTCTTACTGACAATGTTCTTTATAATAGAATATTCTCCTGAGGGGCCTCATACATCAAGGACCTCTTCAAAAAAACACCAACTCTGGATCTCAATATGCCTTCAAAGAAGTGTTGTAAATATACTTCATTTGTCAGTTGAGAGGGTAAGATGAACTCAGGCTTTAAGAATATGTACCCAAAAGACACTTGATTGTACCACAAGGATACAGCTTAAATATGTTCATTGTGAATTAATTCATGATACACAGGAACTGCAAATACCATATATATCACTCAACTGATTACTGGAAGAAATGTGATACATTTACACAATGGAGTATTACTCAGTTGTTAAAAATTATAACAAGTAATTCAAGGGCAAATGATTAGAATTTGAAAAGCTTATTCTGAGTCATTTACCCAGAACTAGAAAGGTATACATTTTATCCTTACCTAACTAACCTCTCTGGATCTATGGATTTTAGCTTGATTACCATTTACTTAAATCCTAACATCTACTTAGATGTGAATGTATAGTATGTTTTCTTTTTTAGGTCTGGGTTTCCTACTCAGAATAATCTTTTCTAATTCTAATCATTTGCCCATAAATTACTTGTTATCAATTTTAACCACTGAGTACTAATTCATGGTGTAAATGTCCCATTTTTGGTCCAGTAGTGAGTTGAGTGATACATGTGGTATTTGAACTTTCTACCTCTTATGAATAAATTCACAATGAACATAGTTAAGCTGTGTCCTTGTGGTACAATCAAATGTCCTTTGGGTACATGCTCAAAAGCAGTATATCTAGATCCTGAAATAGTTCAATTTGCAATTTTCTGAGGATCTTGCATATTGATTTCTATAGGGGGTGTAAAAAGTAATCACTCCCACCATCTCTACACTATCAACAGCATGAGCTGTCACTTGTGTTATTGGACTTCTCCATATTCCACATGTAAGACGGAATATTAGTTTTGATTTGCATTTCCCTCATGGCTAAGGATTGATAATTTCTTTAAATGTCTCTCAAACACATTGGGTTCCTATCCTGAGAATAATGTATTTACATTTGTAACCTCATTTTTAACTTTAGTATTTGTTGGTTCAATATCTATTTTTTGTGATCTTTTTTTTGTTAGATATTATATTTCTATGGAATGCAGAGATGATAAAAATATTTTCCCATTTAGTAGGTTGCATTTATGGCCAATTGATGATGCTCCTTGCTGTTTTAAATTAGCAGCAGAATGAGTTGAATGTCATATATAATTTTTGTGGTATACAAAATATGTTACAAAATATATTGTTACTACAAGAACAATTAACTTTGTTAAGATAAATATTACATAAATGCATATGTTAATTATGTCATATCCTTAATTTTTTATTTTATTTACACTTGATATCATTATTTTATTCTTTATAGTACTTTGAAATTATATTCTATTCTATAATATAAATCAATACATTAATATCTTCTTTATTTTATACATATTTTAATTAATTATTTTTATTTACTTCATATTTTATATAACACCCTGCCAAATCTTGTACTGCCTCTGACTGCTCCACATCCCATATCTCCTTCCCTTGCACAGTCCCCACATAGATGTCTCTACACCCCCACCGTTTCTGACTTCTAAACTCCCTGGGATCTCCATTTAATTGAGCGTTAGATGCATTATCTCTGAATGAATACTGGCGACAAATTCCTCTTTTGTGTGTGTGTGTGTGTGTGTGTGTGTGTGTGTGTGTTAGTGGCATCATATCAACTAATGTATATTGCCTGTTTGGTAATCCAGAGTTTGAGAGATACTGTGGTTTCAGAATAATTGAGATTGCTGGTTCTCTTACAGCATCAGCAAAGCTTGATTTAGCCTTCCCTAATTCAACAGTAAGGGTCAGCTGCTTCTGTAAATTGAATTGTTTCAAATACCTAATTCTGACACCTTCAGTTGTTTGTTGGGTTGTCTGGAATGCTGTCATGCTAGGTTCCATTTTGGGAGCATTCAGTAACATTGTCATACTTTAAGGCATGCTCTTGTCCTGAATCACACTTTGAACCTGTCATTGGAACTTCTATTTCTCTGACCCCTCTACATTTTCATCCCTGTAATTCTTTGAGAAAGAAACAATTTCGGATCAGAGGTATGAATGTGGGATGGCCCCCCACTCCCTCATTTGAAACCCTGTCTTCCTTCTGGAGATAATCTCTCGAAGTTCCCTCTTCATACTGTCAAGTATATCATCTATGGTTCCTATCTTTTATTTCTGTGAGTTTCTCACCTCTCATATCTCTTGTAGATTCTGGAGAATTCCCACAACCTCCTACCTCCCTAGGTTCACTGCTTCTATTCTTTATGCTGGACCTCAGGGCTTCAGTCATTTTCCCTCCCCCAGTGTCAGATCAGGTTCAACTTCCCACATCTGACCCTCTCTACTCAAACCAATCTACTTTCCTTCCCAGGTTTCTACCTTTCTCCTAACTTGGAATTGCTTTCTTCTCCCTCTCAATTGGGAATCGGATATCCTCTCATCATTTCATTGACTCTTTTTCATAGCAATATTTGATTCTTCACTATGTTTCTGCGCTAATCTGCCCCTGGATCCTGGCCATTTAAACAGTGTCAGACATGGTTTTCTTCTTGTGCCATGAACTTTAAATTGTACTAGATCTAAATGTCTGGGCTTCCATTACTTGAACACATTTTGTAGGCAGGAAAAATTGTAGGATAAAGGTTTTGTGACTGGGAATCTGTTCCATAAATAAATTGCTAGGAGCCTTGCCTGGTTACAGAAGATGGGCAGTTCAGTATCAATATCTGCAATTACCAAAAGATGCTTCTAGTGCCATTTTTATTGATTCCGGAGAATTTTATACAGATTCTCTGGATCTGAGTACTGAAGCTCGATTGTCCTTTCCTTAACAGCTACTGTCCACTTATATGAGAGTACATACGATGTTCGTCTTTTAGTATCTGAACTATTTCACTCAGTATAATATTCTTGAGTTCCATTCATTTCCCTACAAATTTAAGGATGTCATTGTTTTTGAACACTGGGAAATTATTTCATTGGGTAATTGTACCACATTTCTAAATCCATTTTTCAGGTGAGGGACATCTATGTTGTTTACAATTTCTGACTATTATGAATAAAGATGTAATAAAGATTGTTGATCAAGTGTCTCTGTGGTAGCAAAGTAGAAACTTTAGGGCATATGCTCAAAAGTGATATAGTTGTGTCTTACTGTAGAATAATTTAGTTTTCTGAGGAACCATCATATTGATATTCATCCTAATTATACTGGTTTGCAATTCTACCAAGGAAGGATGAAATGTGATCCCCATTTTCAAATACTTATAAAAGATTTGTACTGTACCATGTAAATTTTCCTGTGATTTAATATTAGTCATTCTAATTGGTAAAAAGTTATAATCATAATGTAGTTCCAAATAGTGTCTCCTTGATGGCTAATGATAAAGATAATTTTAAAAGTGTCTCTAAACATTTGAAATTCTATGTTGAGAATTCGATCTTCTATCTTGACTCAGCAGTTCTTCAATACAAAGTTTATTTATGTTTTTGTGAGTCCATAGACTTTCAGGTATTTCTTTTGTTTAAATTAACTTTTAGTTTTTGGTGGTCTGATAGGACATGGGATTATTTAAATTTTATTTCTCTGTTAATATTTAATTTGTTAGCAACCTGTAAATTTTAAAGAATGTTTCATGAGGTGCTAAGAAGAAATTGTATTCTTTTGTTTTGGGGTGACATGTTCAGTAGATGTATGTTAGAATTATTTGGTTCATTAATGTCTATTGTCTACTGTATAACCTTATTTAGATTTTGTCTACATGACCTCTCCATTGTTGCAATTGGGGTATTGAAGTCACCCATTATTAATTCCTAAGGTTAATGGAAACTAAAACTTTGGTGCAATTTGTTTCCTTTATAAATGAAGATGCCCTTCCATTCAGACAGACAGTGATAGAGTTTTTAAACATATTTCAACTTACTGAAATTAATAAAACTAAATACTAAGTAAGTGATATTAAAATTTAATATTTTATTGCTATTCACTTTACCATTAGAAATATTTTTTTCTAAATTGAAAGTATATAATCTTTGAAAATCTAAAAAATAACTTTACATATTATGTATTTTATTAATTTTAATTTATAAAAAGAGAAAGAGGCAAAACAGAATGTAAAAAGCCAATATACTTCCCTGTAGCCTTTTGGGATGTATTGGTTTACAGAGCTATGTAGACTATGCATATTTTAATTTTAAAACAAAAATTAACATTAATGGATAATGAATTGTCTTTACAAGGCTTTCATATCCTTACACAGCTTATGTTTAAAATTTTATATTGCCCTGTCTGCACTTTGTCATAAAGTAGGACACTTTTCCAGAACCATGTCTTCCGACATGGTGCTATAGACTTCCTGACAAGGTGAAAATAGAAGAAATCAAATGAGATAATAGAAGGGAAATATTCTACCAAGTTAAGCTTGCTATTTATGTTTTTGCAGTAAACCATGAGATATCTGATATTAGGCATTATTATGACTGGGTTACTTCTTTCATGTCGACATAAAGAGACATGATTGTGTATCAAATTGGAAAGCTATGGATTGGTATGTTTACTTTCTGTGTTCAACTCTATTACATCTCAAATGAACTGCAATCCAGAAATGGAGAGCACGTTTCTAATCCAGTTCTTGAAGCTGGAAAACAAAGGATTTTTATACAAAACCATGAAGTGGAAAGACACAGGTTTAGATCCATATCTAGAAGCATATTAACCTTGAAAAGCTATGATACAGGCATGGTGATGCATATCTTTACTCACAGGAGAAAGTAGAAGGCAGATTTCTGATTCCAGTCCATCCTGTTACAGAATAATTTCCAGGTAAATAGACACTTTTGTCCTGGATTAGTGATATAAGACTTTCATCCCAGTACAAAGATGTGAGAGCCATACAGATCTGAGTTCAAGATCTATCAAGTTCAAGAACTACAAAACTTGTTCCATGACAGCCAACCTTAGATTAGTGAGCAAACCACTGAAAACAGGAACCTGTTTGTGTAAATGTAACTGAACAACCAGGGATAATTCCACCTCCAGCATCCAGTAGAGTTTGTTAGCTTTTGGAATGCCCCTGTGGGTTTAAAATGAAGGAAAGAAGAGAGTACAGGTACAACATATGCTGCTTAGCTAGAGCTCAGAAAAAGGCCAGTGATTAAGACTAGCATCAATGAGGTGAAATCTTCGGGGAAGTGTTACCAGAGATCACAAAGAAGCTTTAATTCAGCACCTGGCAGGCAGGGCATATGTAAGATTCTGCCAGGTGTTAACGGTTTTGAAAGAATGAAATAGTAATGAATAGCAGTTGAGTCTTACCAGTGTGAGAGGCTAGAATAGATCAGTGGAGAGGTGACAGCCTCATGGGAAGTTGGACATTGAATACGGAAGATTTTATGAAATGAAGCTGATGCATGAGATTGATGATAGCTTAAGAGAGGTTATTGTTGGAGTGCTGATTAGTTAGAGCAAAAGATGTCACTGTATTGGAGATGCCAGCTCTGTGGGATCACCACCAAGAACAGCAGCAACTGTGGAGTGAAGATATTCAGAACCTAGTGTGATGCATATAGAAGAGTTGGAGGAGTGGCTCAATGTAATTGTCAGAACCAGAGAATCATGCCTAAACTCCATTAGATACCTGCTAAGTAAAGCTGCAATGTGGAAATGAGGTCACTGGAAATGTTAGGATGTGGGGTATCTTTAAGTTTTGTGACATCAAAAGAGTCTAGTGATTAAGAAATACATAGTCTTTTAAAGACGATTGTATTAAGATCTGTACTCTTTTGAGAGGACTATTACTCTAAACTCACCTAGTATTGCCTTGTGTCCGGTTGCTTATTTGTATACTTTATAGCAGTGTTTCTCAATCTTTCTAATACTGCAACTCTTTAATACATTTCCTTATGCCATGGTCAACCCTACACAAAACCATGCATTTTTGTTACTTTTCCATAATTGTAATGTTAGCACTTTGCATCACTCTATCTTGGTAAAATGTTTGATCTAGTTTTAGTAGAACGATATAAAATACTTGATGGTCAGTTGTGTGGTAAATCTTAAAATGAATCGCTATGGTGATATCACAGTTTCAGTCACTACAATTCTCTTTCTTACGATCTTGAAGAAATAATTTGGAGGAAGTGTGAGAATGTATTTGTCTGACACAAAAAAGAAAAAAAAAGAAAAAAAAAAAGAAATAACTGTGTGCTTATTTGTCAAGCGTGACTCAATGAAGTGTTTATAAAGGTGTATATGAATGGTTTGCATTTTGATTATTTATAGATTTGATAGCTTAGCAAAAAAAATAGTTTCTTTCCATTCATTTGTGTTTATCCACTGTTGTATAATAAAACACACTATCTCCTGGCAATAATTGAACTTAAAAAAGCAGTTATGTGGAATACCATTATATTCTTTTTTTTTGGTTGACCACAGACTGTAATTTTCATAACCCTACTTGTATGAGCTTCAAATTATAAAAGATATTACTATGAAAAATAATTCTGTACCATTAAAGATGAACTTCATAATTAAATTCCATAATATCCTCAAACATACAATACTAAAAACTAAACCCAACAGAGAAAAGCAATGAAGCTAAATATTTACTACAGAACAAAGTAGGAAACATAGAAGGCACCCAAAATCATACTAGATTGCAACTTTGTTCCAAATATATAATTTTATAATTAGTTCAAATATAAAACTATACAATTGTATATTTAGTATAAAATTATATTATCTTTTATACATATTGCAATCCATGCATTTTGAAACCTCTTATTTTCTGTGTACAGATAGTGAAATAAAAGTGATATTTACCAATTTATTTTTGAAATTTTTTTTATAAAAACATTTTTATGCTTTTTATTTTTGTCTTTTATAATGAAAATAGTTTCTTCTCTTATATAGTACCTTGTAACCACTGTTTCTACTCCTGGCTCTTCTCCACCTTTCCTCACACCCAGATATATTCCCCCATTTCCTCTTCAGAAAAGCAAAGGCCTCCTCGTCATGAGAACCATACAGGACAAAAGAAGACACAATAAGACAAGAAAAGTGAAAGCCTCATTTTATCATGGTTTCAGGAGACAATCCAATAGGACGCTACTTGTCAAGAGCACAAAAAAGAATTGAGGATACACCTCCTTCCATCCATAGGAGTTTCAAAAACATCAAGCAAAATGCCTCAACATAACAGTTAGAGGACCTGGGAAAAACCTATGCAGGACGTGTTCTTGCTGTTTCAGTCTCTGAGAGCACATGTGAGCCTTTATTAGTTGGTTTGCTGGGCCATATTCTGCAGGTTCCCTTCCCCTTTGCCATCTCCATCTTCTGAGCGTTTCCCTGATCTCCAAGGGTAGGAATCTGATAGAGTCCTCCAACATAGATGCTGCATATTGGCTGCTGGAGTAAGCCTCTCTGATGAAATCTGGGCAATGCAACTATCCATCAACATAGCTCAATCTGTTTAATAACATTTTTGACACATGATTTTCTCTATGTAGCTTTGGCTGTCCTAGAAACTCCTCTGTAGGCCAGATTGTCCTTGAACTCAGAGGTCTGCAGGCCTCTGCCTGAGTTCTTTGGCTTCTCTTTTCAGTTCCCTTCCCTTCCCTTCCCATTCTCTCCCCTCCCACCGTACCTTCTGTTCCCTGCCCTTCCCTACCCTTAAGGACACTAACCTTCCTATCCTTTCCCTTCTCTTCTTTTTGATTGCTGTTGTCATGTTCATTTCCATTTCACCTTCTTTCTCTTTTTTCTTTCTTTCTCTTTCTCTGCCCGTTCTCACCTCTTTTCTCCTTTAATTGCTTTCTTGCTTACTTGCTTCCTTCCTTCCTTCCTTCCTTCCTTCCTTCTTTCCTTCCTTCCTTTCATTCTTCTTCCTTCCTTCCTTCCTTCCTTCCTTCCTTCCTTCCTTCCTTCCTTCCTTCCTTCCTTCCTTCCTTGCTTCCTTTCTTTCTTTTTTTTCTTTCTTTCTTTCTTTCTTTCTTTCTTTCTTTCTTTCTTTCTTTCTTTCTTTCTTTCTTTCTTTCTTTCTTTCTTTCTACCTCCCTTCTCTTCCACTCTCCTACCCTCCCTCCGTCTCTCCATTTCTTTCTTTCTCTCTCCTTCATCTCCCCACTACACCATTTATTTCTTCTTTTCTTAATTCTTTCCTTTCCTGATTACTTTTTCTTAATTAATTTAGTCCTGGAAGTTTTGTGTTACAATTAGCTTAGCACAACTTTCAAACAGGAAAGATTTTAGGGGTAGGATTTGGTGGCAGAATTTTTATTCTGTTTTCTCTTTCTGTAGCCTGAAGTTTACCTTCTCACACAGAAGACACCAACATATAACCTGAATGTTCCAAGTCCACTCCTCCTTGACCTCTCTATATTCAATGTGCTACAGGGAAGTTCCTTTTATAATGGAGATCACAGTAAGTTTTCAGAGAGTAACTTAATGTCCTTCCATCAGTCTTAGATGTTTAGGGATCTCCACTTGACCTCATTGTCCAACTAAATCAAATGAAGACCTGTTTTACAACTGGAAAAGTAGACTGGCTATGAAAGATGGATTGTCATTTCAAACACCCTATGTTCTCTCACTAGGACAACTCTCTAGGGTAATACTCATAGATTCCAGAATATTTTAAGTGCCCTAGGATTCCACACTTTGCCTCCCTTAATTGAATTTCAGCTGTCTCATCCCACACCTTTCCCACATATCATGATCTCCAACCTGATCTCTTTCACGCCAGTCCTCACTTGCACAATATTCTGATCCTGAATTAGATCAGTATCCAATTTTCTGAGGAATCTGCACGTGGATTTCTATAGGGATTGTAAAAGCATGCACTGCCACCATCTGCACAGTATGAGCTGTCACTTGTGTTATTGATCTTGTCCATTCTTCCACATGTAAGGAGGAATTTTAGTTTTGATTTTGCATTTCACTGATGGCTAAGGATTGACAATTTCTTTAAGTGTCTCTCACACACATTGGGTTCCTATAGAGAGAATAAAGTGTTTAGAATGATAACCCAATTTATAACATTTGCAGGTTTTTTAATATCTAGTTTCTTGAGATCCTTTTGTATGTTGGATATAATATTTCTATGGGATATGGAATTGATAAAAATATTTTCCGACTCATAGGTTGCATCTGTGATCTATTGATGATTCTCTTTGCTGTTTTAAATTAGCAGCAAAATGATTTGAATACCATGTATAATTTTTGAGCTATATGTGTTTCAAAATATATTAATGTTACTATAAATCAGGTAGCTTTATTTTAAGGTAACTATAGCATAAAAGTATAAATTATGTCACTTTCATAATTTTTCATTTTGTTTATACTTGACATTATTGTTTTATTCTTTATAGTATTTAAAGATTGTAATCAATTTCAAAATTTAAATCAATAGTAAATTTTAAATCAATATAATCTATTATTAGTGTTTAATTTCTTGTTATTCACTTTATATTATATTGAACACAGCACCAATCCCTGTCCACCCTCTGAGTATTCCACATTGCATGTCTCCTCCCCTCCCAATATGACCACATGGATGTCTTTACCCGCCCCCCAACCTGATCTCTAAATTGCCTGGGGTTTCCATTTTATAGAGGGTTATTGCATTATCTCTGAATTAATGCAAACATGGCTGTCCTCTATTCTTCATGTGCTAGGCACCTCATATCAGCTAGTGTATATTGCCAGAGCTTTAGAGATTCTGGGAGTTCAGAGTCATTGAGATTGCTGGTTCTCCAAGAGAGTCACCGAAGCTTACTTTGACCCTCCCTAACTCAATAGTAGGGTACAGCTGCTTCTGTACATTGTTTAAGTTCAAATATCTGCATCTGACTCTTTCAGTTGTTTGTTGGGTTGTCTGGATTGCTGTCTTGCTAGTTTCCATTTTGGGAGCATTCAGTAACAGTGTCAGTCCTTGGCACTACCTCTTGCACTGCATCCCACTTTGAACCTGTCATTGGGACTTCTATTACTGTAGCTCCTGTATATTTCCATCTCTGTAATTCTTTCAGACATAAACAATTTTGGAACAGAGTATGAATGTGGGATGGCCCCCGTCCCTCATTTGAAACCCTAAGTTCCCTCTCCATACTGCCAAGCATATCATCTAAGGTTCCTACCTTTTATTTCTGTGAGTCTCTCACCTCCCAGGTCTCTGGTGCATTTTGGAGGATCCCCCTCACCTCCTATCACCTTAAGTTGCCTGTTTCCAAACTTTCTTCTGGACCTCAGAACTTCAGACCATTTGCCTCCCTCAGTGTCTGATCAGGTTCCCATCACCCCCTTCTAACTCCCACTCCTCTGCCCTGTCTACTTTCTCTCCCAGGTTTTTCCCTCCCTCCTTACTTGTGATTGATTTCTTCTCCCTCACATGTGTGAATGTGGTATCCTCACATCATTTAATTGACTCTTTTTCATTGCCATTTTTAATACTACACTAGACTTCTGAGCTAATCTGATTCTGGATCCTGGCCATCTAAACGTTGTCAGATATGATTTTCCTCTCGTGTCATGGACCTTAAGTTGTACTACATACAAATGCCTGTGCCTCCATTAACTGAGCACTTTTTGACATTCTGTAGGTAGGACAAAATGTAGAAGAAAATTTTGTGACTGGGACTGCTTCCCATCAATCAACTTCTAGAAAAATTGCCTGATTACAGAAGATGGGCATTTCAGGATCCATATCTGTAATTACAAAAAGACATTGCTAGTTTCATTTTTCTAGTTTCCAGAGAGTTTAATTTAAGCTCCCTGGGTTTGAGGACTGAAGCACAATTGCCCTTTACTTAAGAGCTAATGTCCATTTCTATGTGTATACATACCATGTTCGTCTTTCAATATCTGAATTATGTCACTCAATATACTCTTCCAAAGTTCCATACATTTGACTATAAACTTAGGATAGCATTGGTTTTACCAACTGAGTACATATTTCATTGGGTAATCGTACCACATTTTCTTAATCTATTTTTCAGTTGAGGGACATCTATGCTGTTTGAAGTTTCTACTTATTTTGAATACAGATGCAATAAAGATCACTGAGCAAGTGTCTCTGTAGTAGCGGAGTAGAAACTTTGGAGCATAAACTCAAATGTGATATAGCTGTGTCTTACTATCAAATAATTTACAGGTTTCTGTGGAACCATTATATTGATTTTCATCATGGTTGTACTAGTGTGTAATTCCCCCAACCATGGAGGAAATAATATCCCCATGTTTCAAATCCTTGCTACCATGTACAGTTCCTTGAGATTTGATATTAGTCATTCAGATAGTTATAAATTAATCATTAATTAGTTATGAATTGTGTCTCCCCAATGGCTAAAGATAATGAAGAAAAATTTAAGTGTTTCTAAACATTTGAAATTCTCTGTTGAGAATTTACCTATCTTGATTCAGCAGCCATGGAGTAAAGAGTTTATGTATGTTTCTGTGCCTTTGTAGGCCTTCAGATATTTCTCTTGTTCAAATGGACTTTTAGTTTATGGTGATCTGAGAGGACACAGAGGATTATCTCAATTTTCTTGCCTCTGTAATATATAATTTGTTAGCAATGGGTACATTTTGAAGATTGTTTCATGAGCTGATGAAAAGAAAATGTATTCTTTTGCGTTTTGATGATGTGTTCAGCAGATGAATGTAAGTACTCTTTGGTTCACTATTGTCTGTTACCTCCAGTATCTCTGTTTAGGTTTTGTCCCCATGCCCTCTCCTTTGTTGCAAAAGTGGTAATGAATTCATCCACTATACGTTCCTGGCGTTGCATGATTAAATATAACTTTTATACAATTTGTTTCCTTTGTAAATGTTGATACCTGTCCATTCAGGACAGTAATTCTATTTTTTTTTCATTCAGTATCTTTTTTACTTACATTTCAAATGATTTCCTATTTTCTGGACCCCCCACTCCCCGAACATCACATAAGCCGCTTCCCTTCCCCTGTTCTCCAAACCACACCTTCACTTTTCTTCCCACTTCACTTTTCTGGTTTTGCCCTATACTGCTAAACTGAGTCTTTCTAGAACAAGGGGACACGCCACCATTCTTCTTGTACCTCATTTGATGTGTGGATTATGTTTTGGGTATTCCAGTTTTCTAGGCTAATATCTACTTATTAGTGAGTGCATAAAATGATTGGTCTTTTGAGAATGGGTTACCTCATTTAGTATGATGGTTTCCAGCTCCCTCCATTTGCCTAAGAATTTCAGGAATTCATTGTTTCTAATGGCTGCATAGTACTCCATTGTGTATACATACCACATTTTGCATCCATTCTTCTGTTGAGGGAAACCTGGGTTCTTTTCCAGCTTCTGGCTATTAAAAATAGAGGTGTTATGAACATAGTGGAGCACGTATTTTTATTACATGCTGGGGAATCCTCTGGGTATATGCCCAGGAGTGGTATAGCAAGATGCTCCGGATCTGACATGACCAGTTTTCTGAGAAACGGCCAGATTGATTTCCAGAGTGGTTGCATCAGAAGTGGAGGAGTGTTCCTATTACTCCACATCCTCGCCTACACATGCTGTCTCCTGAATTTTTAATCTTAGCCAATCTGCTGGTGTAACGTGAAATCTCAGGGTTGTGTTGATTTGCATTTCCCTACTGACTAATGAAGTTGAGCATTTTTTTCTAAGAAATGAAAAATCACCTTGTTGTATCTTTCTTTTATTTATGAAGTATATTTCCTTGTCCTTTGTACTTAGTTTTGGTTTGAAATATTTACATATATGTATACTAGAATGGCTAAACCAGCTTGCTTCTTTGATACATTTGTTTGTACATGATAGATCAGGATACTGAGTACTCACATCCTGAACTGAAAGCAGGAAGCAGAGATAATTAATTGGAGGTAATGAGATGATTCCAGATGTGAGTTTCTGTCTGTGATGATATACTATTTTCCTCACACCAAACCCAGTCTTGTAAGCAGCACTTACCATTTGGGATACGTTGTTCAAATTCTCAATATTAAGGATGGAATTACATACTTTTGTTTATTCAAAAATTTTTTTTAAAATTCGATATGTTCTTCATTTACATTGCAAATGATTTCACCTTTTGTGGGTCCCCACTCCCCGAAAGTCTCATAAGCCCCCTTTTCTCCCCCTCTTCTCCCATATACTCCTTCCCACTCCCCTGTTCTGGTATTCCCCTATACTGCTGCACTGAGTCAGAAACAGGGGCCACTCCTCCGTTCTTCTTGGACATCATTTAATATGTGCATTATGTCTTGGGTATTCAAAGTCTCTAGGCTAATACCCACTTATCAGTTAGTACATACCATGACTGATATTTTGAGACTCGGTTACCTCACTTAGCATGATGTTCTCTAGCTCCATCCATTTGTCTAAGAATTTCATGAATTCATTTTTTCTAATGACTGAATAGTACTCCATTGTGTAAATATACCACATTTTTTGTATCCATTCTTGCATTGAGGGACACCTGAGATCTTTCCAGCTTCTGGCTACTACAGATAGGGCTGCTATGTACATAGTGGTGTATGTGTCCTTATTGCATGCTGGGAAATCCTCTGGGTATATGCCCAGGAGTGGTAAAGCAGGATCCTCTGGAAATTATTGGCAGTTTTCTGAGGAACTTCCAGACTGATTTCCAAAGTGGTTGTTCCAACTTGTAATCGCACCAGCAGTGGAGGAGTGTTCCTCTTTCTCCACATCCTCGCCAACACCTTCTGTCTCCTGAGTTTTTGAACTTAGCCATTCTGACTGGTGTGAGATGACATCTCATTGTTGTTTTGATTTGCATTTCTTAATGATTAGTGATATTGAACATTTCTTAAGGTTCTTCTCAGCCCTCCAAAGTTCTTCAAGTGAAAATTCTTTGTTTAGCTCTCTACACCATTTTTAAATGGGTTATTTCGTTCTCTTGGTTCTACATTTTGAGTTTTTTGTATATATTAGATATTAACCCTCTGTCAGATTTAGGGTTGGTGAAGATCCTTTCCCAATCTGTTGGTTGAAGTTTTGTCCTTTTAACAGTGTCCTTTGCCTTACAGAAACTTTGTAGTTTTACGATATACCATTTGTCTATTCTTGATCTTAGAGCATATGCTATTGGTGTTCTATTTAGGAACTTTTCACCTGTGCCTATGTACTCAAGAGTCTTCGCCAGTTTCTTTTCACAACAGCACACCCTCCTCTCAAGTGTCAGGCGTCACATTGGAGGAGGTAGTGGAAAGATTCTATGAATCAAAGATAGTGAATGACTCCAGAGAAAATCTGCTTTCAAGGCAAAGAAACAATTTTTACAGATGAGTTATAGTGGCTATAACTATATGCACGAGACCAGTTCAAGACCATGCCAGACAAATCCCAGCATATAGGGAAAACTACTCTAAAAAAATCCCAGTGTGAGGTAAAAACTCTAGCCACTTCCTTCTGGTCACCATTGGGAAATGGAAATTTATATTATTAGGGATGCAGACCATGAACATAATAACAAAAGTAACTGCATATGATGGTTTAAGTGAGAACTGTATCACTTTAATTAGATATTAGAATACATTATTCTCTTCATGACTGATGTTTAGTAGCTTATGTAGGTGGTGGAATAAGTATCTTATAGGAGGCAGGCTTTGAACATTTGCACATTTGACTTCCACCTTATTTCCGTTTTTAGTGCTTGTAACAGATGAGAATTCTCAGCTTTCTACGAGTTTTATTATTCCTGACACTTGCTGCAATACAACCCATCATGAAAGAGCCTATTCTATCTGAAAATATGGCAAACTAAACTATATATTATGTGAGGAGTCATGGTCATGGAATTTCATCATCCCATTTGTAAGTGAATACAATGAACTTTGTTGGCTTATCAAAAACACAGGAAATATGAATGAGGTAGTTACTATAGAGGGACAAAAGGAATGTAGGAACTAGAAGCGATGAAATGCAGAATGGATTATTCTTCTTTTACCTAAACACCCATCACTGCTCTCTGTCTTCAAATTCTACTATGGTTTCTATGTACTGGATTCTGAATTTTCTTCATGTTATGCACGCTGATCAGCAGATTTCGACTTAGGAGTCACTGATGAGGAAATTAAGAAACTTTAGACTGTAGAATTTTGTGTTCTGATTGGATTCAATGCCCACTACACTAATGGGCAAATTTGATCAGTTCCCATAGCTCAGGAGGCCATTTGACATAGATGAGAACCTACTATAATTCTTTTTTCGCTTGGTGGATATAGTATTAATCAACCCACACAGGAAAACATATATATATATATATATATATATATATATATATATATATATTGGTAATATTTAGTTGTAATAATAATATAATTCTATCATTTGAAGCAAAATAGGTAGAAAATGTTATGTGAATTGAAAGAAACATGAATAATTGTATACATGTTTTCTGAAAGGTAAATTGGAAGTAAAAAAATAACTTTCGCTATGTATGTTCATTTACTTATAACTTACATGTAGTATAGGTATTTATATAGCTACCTAATAGTGTGAGATCTTTTGATATATTCTGACACTCTGATTTCATCTAACCCTCTCCCCTACTTCTGTATGTATATCTCTCCCTAATTAGAACCTGTGTGACTACTCTGTGACCTTCATCAGTTCACTTGTAACTTCCTTTTGCTCTGTCTACTACTCTCTGACTTCCAAGACTGTGATGGTTCCTATTTACTGGATTCTGAATTTTCTTCATGTTATGCACTCTGACCAGCAGATTTTGACATAGGAGACACGGATGAGAAAGACCACACAACATTTCTGATTTATTGTCTAGATTAACTCATTCAGTACCATTTTTTATAATTTTATTCATGTACTTGGCAAAGTCCTTACTGCATCTTTTGACAGATGAATTCTGTTCCATAATATATATGGACCACACATCTAATCATCAGTTAGGGCATTTATGTTACTTCTATTTTCTAGTTATTGTGAATATATCAAAAACGAATCTGACTGAGAAATATTTACAGAAGTATGTGGAGTGTTATGGTAACTAACAATGGGTAGTAAGATTCAGCATATCTATAAACAAAACAAATCAAAAAAAACACTTATAATGAGCTTGAGCAGGAGCTGGATGCTTTAGCTTCTTATGTGATGTAGTAAAATGTTCTTACAAATGCATCTTTTATCTTTCTGAGAGACAAAATGTTAATTTGCCCCCCAGCTTGAGATTGCTCTCTTCATGACAGAGAACTTGAGAAAATTCATTACACCAAGCATAGTGTCAAAAGTAGATAAGAATGAATTAATACATTTTTAACTTGCTACCTCCATTTTGTGTAGTCCAGATGTCTGGACCAGGCCATGATGCTTAATATAATTCAGAAGGGCTTCGTTGTAACATAATTTATATTGCACAGACAATATCTGAGATTATTCTTAATTTAGATTAAGAATCTTTTTATGTTTCCTCATGTATTGTATATGTGCTTAGTACCTTGATTCCTTAATGATAATTAAATAATTAATTAATACAAACTAACATATTTGCTATTATAAAACATCTTATAAAGAAAGGTTTAGTGCGGCGGCGGCGGCGGCAGTGCAGCAGTGGCTGGTCCAGCTGAAGGGCCATCAGCAGTGGAACCAAGGCGACACAGGGTCCAGTTAGGCCCTGCGCCCACGACACTGACCTTCGCTGACCAGCCAGGCGGCAAGCAGCTGCAGTTGTGGGGTGCCTTTCCTGCACGGAAGCCACTTCAGAACTCGGCCTCCCACCAGTCAGGAGAGGTGCATCCATCTTGGTTTTGGACTCCAGGGATCGGACAGACTGAGATCCAGATCAGCCTGGGCGGCAGCACCACATCTCCAAGTCCTGCAAGAGATTAGATGGACTTCCGGGCAGCCAGATGGGAGAAGTCAGTGTGCTCCAGTGAATCCAGCGGGCCCCAGCAGGAGACTTCGGGTGCCTGCTTTGGGATCTGAACAGCTTGGGCAGCAGCACCCTGTCTACAAGCAGTGCAGGAGGTAAGCTGTTCACCAGAGGCCAACTGGGAAGGGGCAGCTTGCACTGGTGAGTCCAGCACTGACAAGACAAACTAACACCAGTGAGAACTAGATGGCAAAAGGCAAACGCAGGCACGTCACTAACAGAAATCAAGGCAATATGGCAACATCTGAACCAAATTCTCCTCTACCAACATGTCCTGGATACCCCATCACACCAGTAAAACAAGATCTGGATTTAAAATCACTGGTCATGATGATGGTACAGGAACACATGAAGGACATACTTAAAGAAATTCAGGAGAAAATGGATCAAAAGTTAGAAGCCCTTGCAAGGGAAACACAAAAATCATTGAAAGAAATCCAGGAGAATACAAAAGCCAACAAGGAGGAAATGCAAAAAACACTTAAAGAAATACAGGAGAACTTTGGTCAACAGGCTGAGGTCATGAAAGACGAAACACAAAAATCTCTTAAAGAAATACAGGAGAACTTTGGTCAACAGGCTGAGGTCATGAAAGAGGAAACACAAAAATCTCTTAAAGAATTACAGGAAAGCACTAACAAGCAAGTGAAGGAGCTAAGCAAAACCATCCAGGATCTAAAATCAGAAGTAGAAACAACTAAGAAAACTCAAAGGGAGACAACTTTGGAAATAGAAAGCCTTGGGAAGAAATCAGGGGACAGAGATGCAAATATCAACAACAGAATACAAGAGATAGAAGAAAGAATCTCAGATGCTGAAGATTCCATAGAAACCATAGACTCAACAGTTAAAGAAAATGCAAAATGCAAAAAGCTTGTAACCCAAAATATCCAGGAAATCCAGGACACAATGAGAAGACCAAACCTAAGGATTATAGGCATAGATGAGAGTGAAGATTTACAACTTAAAGGGCCAGCAAATATCTTCAATAAAATTATGGAAGAAAACTTCCCTAATCTAAGAGAGAGATGCCCATGAATATACAAGAAGCCTACAGAACTCCAAACAGACTGGACCAGAACAGAAATACTTCCCGTCACATTATAATCAAAACACCAAATGTTCTAAACAAAGAAAGAATACTAAAGGCAGTAATGGAAAAAGGCCAAGTAACATATAAAGGAAGACCTATCAGAATCACAGCAGACTTTTCACCTGAGACTATGAAGGCTAGAAGGTCCTGGGCAGATCTCATGCAGACTCTAAGAGAACACAAATGCCAACCATAACTACTATATCCAGCAAAACTCTCAATCACCATAGATGGAGAAACTAAGATATTTCATGACAAAACCAAGTTTACCCAATATCTATCCACAAACCCAGCCCTAAAAAGGATAATAGGAGGACAACACCAATACAAGGAGGGAAACTTCACCCTGGAAAAAGCAAGATAGTAACCTTTCATCAAACCCAAAAGAAGTTAAGCATTCAAATTTAAAAAATAACGTCAAAAATGATAGGAAGTAACAATCATTATTCCTTAATATCTCTTAATATCAATTGACTTAATGCCTCAATAAAAAGACACAGACTAACTGAATTGATACGTAAACAGGACCCTACATTTTGCTGCTTACCGGAAACACACCTCAGGGTCAAAGACAAACACTACCTTAGAGTAAAAGGCTGGAAGACAAATTTACAAGCAAATGGTCTCAGGAAACAAGCTGGAGTAGCCATTTTAATATCAGATAAAATTGACATTCAAACTAAAGTCATCAAAAGAGACCCTGAGGGACACTTCTTGCTGGTCAAAGGAAAAATACAAAAAGAAGAACTGTCAATCCTGAACATCTATGCCCCAAATGCAAGGGCACCCTCTTTCTTAAAAGAAACTTTATTAAAACTAAAAGCACACATTGCACCTAACACAATAATTGTGGGTGACTTCAACAGTGTATTTTCCTCAAAGGACTGATCAGGAAAACAGAAACTAAACAGGGACACAGTAAAACTAATTGAAGCTTTGGACCAATTGGATTTAACAGATATATATAGAACATTCTATCCTAAAACAAAAGAATATACCTTTTTCTCAGCACCTCATGTTATCTTCTCCAAAATCACAAGACAGACCTCAACAAATATAAGAAGATAGAACTAGTCCCATGCCTCCTATCTAATCACTATGGAGTAAAAGTGGTCTTCAATAGCAACAGAAACAACAGAAAACCCACATACACGTGGAAACTGAACAATACTCTACTCAATGATACCTTGGTCAAGGAAGAAATAAAGAAAGAAATTAAAGACTTTTTAGAACACAATGAAAATGAAAACACAACATACCCAAATCTATGGGACACAATGAAAGCAGTGCTAAGAGGAAAACTCATAGCCCTGAGTGCCTCCAAAAAGAAAATGGAGAGAGCATACATTAACAGTTTAATGACACACCTGAAAGCCCTAGAACAAAAAGAAGCTATTTCGCTCAGGAGGAGTAGAAGGCAGGAAATCATCAAACTCCGGGCCGAAATCAATCAAGTAGAAACAAAGAGAACCATACAAAAAATCAACAAAACCAGGAGCTGGTTCTTGGAGAAAATCAACAAGATAGATAAACCCTTAGCCAGACTGACCAAAGGGCACAGAGAAAGTATCCAAATTAACAAACTTAGAAATGAAAAGGGAGATATAACAATGGAAACTGAGGAAATCCAAAAAATCATCAGATACTACTAAGAGAGACTGTACTCAACACAACTGGAGAATCTGGAGGAAATGGACAATTTCCTTGACAGATACCAAATACCAAAATTAAATTCAGGACCAACTAGACCATCTAAACAGTCCCATAATGCCTAAAGAAATAGAAGGAGTCATAGAAAGACTTCCAACCAAAAAAAAAAAAACACAGGACCAGATGGATTCAGTGCAGAATTCTACCAGACCTTCAAAGAAGAGTTAACACCAATACTCTTCAAACAATTCCACAAAATAGAAACAGAAGGAACACTACCCAATTCCTTCTATGAAGCCACAATTACACTGATATCAAAACCTCACAAAGATCCAGCAAAAAAAGAGAACTTCAGACCAATTTCCCTTATGAACATCGATGCAAAAATATTCAATGAAATTCTTGCCAACTGAATCCAAGAACACATCATAACGATCATCCGCCATGATCAAGTAGGCTTTATCCCGGGAATGCAGGGTTGGTTCAATATACGGAAATCCATCAATACAATCCACTACATAAACAAACTCAAAGAACAAAACCACATGGTCATTTCATTGGATGCTGAAAAAAAACATTTGACAAAATTCAGCATCCTTTCATGCTTAAAGACTTGGAGAGAACAGGAATTCAAGGCCCATACCTAAACATAGTAAAAGCAATATACAGCAAACCGGTAGACAGCATCAAACTAAATGGAGAGAAACTTGAAGCAATCCCACTGAAATCAGGGACCAGAAAGGATGCCCCCTTTCTCCTTATCTTTACAATATTGTACTTGAGGTACTAGCTCGGGCAATTCGACAAAACAAGGAGGTCAAAGGGATACAAATTGGAAAGGAAGAAGTCAAACTATCATTATTTGCAGACGACATGATCGTCTACCTAAGTGACCCAAAGAACTCCACTAGAGAACTCCTATAGCAGATAAACAACTTCAGCAAAGTGGCAGGTTATAAAATCAACTCAAGCAAATCAGTAGCCTTCCTATACTCAAAGGATAAGCAGGCTGAGAAAGAAATTAAAGAAATGACCCCCTTCACAATAGCCACAAACAGTATAAAGTATCTTGGGGTGACTCTTAACAAACATGTGAAAGATCTGTATGACAAGACCTTCAAGACTCTGAAGAAGGAAATGGAAGAAGACCTCAAAAAATGGGAAAACCTCACATGCTCATGGATCGGTAGAATCAATATAGTTAAAATGGCCTTTTTGCCTAAAGCACTATACAGATTCAATGCAATACCCATCAAAATCCCAACTTAATTCTTCACAGAATTAGAAAGAGCAATTATCACATTCATCTGGAACAACAAAAAACCCAGGATAGCTAAAACTATTCTCAGCAATAAAAGAAAATCTGGAGGAATCAGTATCCTTGACCTCAAGCAATACTACAGAGCAATAGTGTTAAAAACTGCATGGTATTGGTACAGTGACAGGCAGGAGGATCAATGGAACAGGATTGAAGATCCAGAAATGAACCCACCCACCTATGGCCACTTGCTCCTCGACAAAGAGGCTGAAAACATCCATTGGAAAAAAGATATCCTTTTCAACAAATGGTGCTGGTTAAACTGGAGATCAGCATGCAGAAGAAGGCGAATTGATCCATCCTTGTCTCCTTGTACTAAGCTCAAATCTAAATGGATCAAGGACCTCCACATAAAGCCAGACACTCTGAAGCTAATAGAAAAGAAACTGGGGAAAACCCTTGAGGACATCGGTACAGGGAGAAAGTTTCTGAACAGAACAACAATAGCGTATGCTCTATGAGCAAGAATTGACAAATAGGACCTCATAAAATTACAAAGTTTCTGTAAGGCAAAGGACACCATCAAGAGGACAAATCGGCAACCAACAAATTGGGAAAAGATCTTCACCAATCCTACATCAGATAGAGGGCTAATATCCCATATATATAAAGAACTCAAGAAGTTAGACTCCAGAAAACCAAACAACCCTATTAAAAATGGGGTACAGAGTTAAACAAAGAATTCTCAACTGAAGAACTTCGGATGGCAGAGTAGCATCTTAAAAAATGCTCAACTTCATTAGTCATTAGGGAAATGCAAATCAAAGCAACCATCAGATTTCATCTTACACCAGTCAGAATGGCTAAGATTAAAAATTCAGGAGACATCAGGTGTTGGAGAGGGTGTGGAGAAAGAGGAACACTCCTCCACTGCTGGTGGGGTTGCAAATTGATACAACTACTCTGGAAATAAATCTGGCGGTTCCTCTGAAAACTGGGCACCTCACTTCCAGAAGATCCTGCTATACCACTCCTGGGCATATACCCAGAGGATTCCCCACCATGTAATAAGGATACATGCTCTACTATGTTCATAGCAGCACTATTTATAATTGCCAGATGCTGGAAAGAACCCAGGTATCCCTCAACAGAAGAGTGAGTGCAAAAAATGTGTTATATCTACACAATGGAATATTATTCAGCCATTAGAAACAATGAATTCATGAAATTCTTAGGCAAATGGATGGAGCTAGAGAATATCATACTAAGTGAGGTAACCCAGACTCAAAAGGTGAATCATGGTATGCACTCACTAATAAGTGAATATTAACCTAGCAAACTGGAATACCCAAAACATAATCGACACATCAAATGAGGTACAAGAAGAAAGGAGGAGTGGCCCCTGGTTCTGGAAAGACTCAGTGAAACAGTATTCGTCAAAACCAGAACGCTGAAGTGGGAAGGGGAGGTTGGGAGGACAGGGGAAGAGAAGGGGGCTTACCGGACTTTCGGGGTGTGGGGGGGCTAGAAAAGGGAAATCATTTGAAATGTAAATAAATTATATCGAATAAAAAAAAAAAGAGGACAAATCGGCATCCAACAAATTGGGAAAATATCTTCACCAATCCTACATCAGATAGAGGGCTAATATCCAATATATATAAAGAACTCAAGAAGTTAGACTCCAGAAAACCAAACAACCCTATTAACAAATTGGGTACAGAGTTAAACAAAGAATTCTCACCTGAAGAACTTCGGATGGCGGAGAAGAATCTTAAAAAATGCTCAACTTCATTAGTCATTAGAGAAATGCAAATCAAAACAACCCTGAGATTTCACCTTACACCAGTCAGAATGGCTAAGATTAAAAATTCAGGAGACAGCAGGTGTTGGAGAGGGTGTGGAGAAAGAGGAACACTCCTCCACTGGTGGTGGAGTTGCAAATTGGTACAACCAATCTGGAAATCAGTCTGGCGGTTCCTCCGAAAACTGGGTTCCTCACTTCCAGAAGATCCTGCTATACCTCTCCTGGGCATATACCCAGAGGATTCCCCACCATGTAATAAGGATACATGCTCTACTATGTTCATAGCAGCCCTATTTGTAATTGCCAGATGCTGGAAAGAACCCAGGTATCCCTCAACAGAAGAGTGGATTCAAAAAATGTGATATATATACACAATGGAGTACTATTCAGCCATTAGAAACAATGAATTCATTAAATTCCTAGGCAAATGAATGGAGCTAGAGAACATCATACTAAGTGAGGTAACCCAGACTCAAAAGGTGAATCATGGTATGCACTCATTAATAAGTGAATATTAACCTAGAAAACTGGAATACCTAAAACATAATCTACACATCAAATGAGGTACAAGAAGAAAGCAAGAGTGGCCCCTTGTTCCGGAAAAACTCAGTGAAGCAGTATTCAGCAAAACCAGAATGGGGACGTGGGAAGGGGTGGGTGGGAGGACAGGGGGAGAGAAGGGGGCTTACGGGACTTTCGGGGAGTGGGGGGCTAGAAAAGGGGAAATCATTTGAAATGTAAATAAAAAATATAACGAATAAAAAACGAGTTACTGATGAAGAAAAAGAAAAAAAAAAAGAAAGGTTTACCTTTTAGTTAATTTTCAAAAAAATCAAAATCGGATGCATACTGCTTCTATTTTATAAAAAAATATATATGAGGATAACAAATCTTTATGGTTTAAAAAAATAATCAAAGAATTAGAAATTCACTGATATGATATCAATCACTATATACATGAAATATTTCCTTACAGCAGTTCAAATATTTTCAACAATCATTTTTTTAAACTTGCTAAGTATTACAATATGTATTAGGTTAAATATTTGTCATATTACTCACAATGAAAGGAAATAATAATGGATAAAAAGATTGAACTATAAAGAATTCAGTATTCTTTCATAAAAAATATTCTTGCAAATATAAGGTCAGAAAAACAGGGTTTTTGACTTCTGACATATTTCTGATCATTAAAAAATCCTTGATTTATATTTCTCATTGTGCTATGAATTTTTGGAGATATGGTATTACATTTTTTATAGGTAAATTTTTTGTTGTGCTGGCTCGAGTTACATGAATAATTCCTTAAATCTCTTCTGATATTTACCCATAAGAGAAAGATCTTGTCAGAGAAAATGTTATAATTTCTCATTGTAACTCACTAGTGGGACTCTGTGAATTCTTTGGATTTTCTCTACTACAGCTCTCATGTTCTACCTTCTTTCCTAGTGTTTTCTCAATGTACACGTAGAGAGATGAATAAAGGCACAGACTTTGACGCAATTTAGTATACCATTTGGGAAATGATAAATAGAGAAAAATGGGAACACTGCCAGAAATTAACTTAAAAGACTATAAGATAATATGGAACAAAAGGGAAGAGAAAACGAAAGTAAGTAAAACATGTAAATTGAAAATCATGAAGAATGGTTAGAGGTGGTGAAGGAATAACTAGGAAATAGAAGTGGAACACAAGTAGAAATCTTTAATAGATTACACAAATAAAAGAAAATTTTACACATATATCCAGCCAACGGCATAGATTGTAAGCATATTTCAAGTTAATAAAATTAATGAACTAAATTCTAAATAAGTAATAATTAAAATTTAATATTTTATTACTATTAAATTTAACACTTGGAAATATTTGTTTCTTTATTTTAAAGATATAAAACTTTGAAATTTAAAAACATAACTTTACTTTTTAAGTATTTAATTATTATTCGTTTTTATGTATAAGAAGAGACAGAGGCAAAAAGCAATGAAAAGGCCAATAAAGTTCCCTGTAGCCTTGTAGGATTTAGTGTTGTCCAGTGCTATGTAGACTATGCATAAGTAAACAATTTTGCTTTATAAACAATTATTAACATTAGTGGATACTGAATTGCATTAACACAGACTTCCATATCCTTATACAACTTCTCTTTAAAATTTCAGTTTAAGGGTTCTCATTGTCAACTTTAATTAAAAAAAGTGTACATGTTAAATATATGTCACTGATTAGATCATGATGTTATTACTGAGCTGGTCTTTCTCAACTATAACTAAGCTAGAGAAGTCTGGGTCAGTTGTTGTTTTAACTTCTTTCAATTATTTTCCTGTACAATATTTCTTGGAATGATTTCTTGTGTAACAGAAGCTTCGAGGCCACATTCTACTCAGGAATCCAGCATCTGTGCCTTAATTGAAGCACAAATTGTATTTATATCATAGGGTCACTAGTGTGGTTTTGCTTTTTTGTTCAAAACTGTCACAAGAGTGTTATGTAAATTCATACTGCATTAAATAGTAAAAGTGTCCCATGGCGGATGGGAAGATGATTCATTATTTAACAACACTGTGTTTTATACACATAACACATATGACATGCAACAAGTTTCATTAATTCTATTTCCTGGGAACATGAAAATTTCCTTTGATTTCTGTGCGTAGCACTAACACATGGAATACATAGAAAGTCATACATACATAAAGTTACAAAATTTCCCATACTTCTATAGGGATTATTAATTTGAAGAATCTATTTTAGATAATACTTTAGCTCTATATTTTTTTACCTTTTTAAAAATACTGATAATGCTATGAGCTCATCTACAAAATATTTACTCCAATATTTATTTTTTTCAGACTTTTATAAGTAACATTATTTGTCTGACAATCTACAGTAAAAAATTCTCCTTTTTCTATATATAGTATTCTACTGAAGATTCCACAAGCAAACTACCTCTTCCTTAAACAGATCATTCATGTGTTATTAAAAGTTAAAATGGCTACCAAGAATCACCTAAGTCCTACATCTTGTCGGTCCACATAACTCTGTATGTGTTGTGGGAACAGACCTGCATGAACACATTATTTGGGAATGACTTCTCAAAAGAGGTAAGGGGATATGATTTTTCCCTTTGGATAGAAATGACAAGAATGATGACAGATGGATAGACAGTCTGGCCATTCACATATTTTGATCCAGCATTAGTTAGACACTAACTACCATTTTCTACTCTGTGATCTTAAAGTGACTGATCAGGGATGAAAACAACATTTACCCAATTATTCTCTTGTGAAAATTAGGTTTTCACACAATTTTTTAAGTGGATCTAAAGAAATATTTTGTAAGGAAGACCAGAAGTTTATTTCCCTAGCTAACAAAGTACATTATTAATGTCTGTTCTTCAAGCCATACACAAATTTATGAGAACACAGCTTAAAATATTTGCTAAATATCAGTATCAACTTCATACCTTCTCGATTAATATAAGGGCTATGATGCTGAATAGTGGAGATTATATGTTATGTGGTCTCAGAAAACACCTCCAAAGTCACAAGTTAAAGTACAATCTAGTGTATGGCTTCATTTAATCACAGCACTTTTTCTAGTATGAGTAGACTCACAGACTAGGACAAATTAGGTGTCAGCAGTTCCTGTAATTGTAATGTAATTGTCCTTTTCTCAAATTGTCTTGAATTATGAAAACTTTGAAAGAAGTAGATGGGGTATATTTTCTTCTAAAGGTGTAATTGTATTCATCTAAATACTCAAGTCTCAGAACACTTTTTTCGTGATTCTGATTTCAGCTGAGCTTAGAAAACTTTTATAATAAATTAGATCATTGCAAAATTGGAAAACAAAGAAGACAACTGTACAAACAAACAAACAAACAAACAAACATTCCAACATTCAAAAGTAATTGTGAAGTTGGTCTAGTCTAGAAAGAGAAGGCATTTCCCTTGATGCTTGCCTGTGGCTCCTATATGGATATCAACATTGATTGTTGGAAGTAAAAATACATGTATATTTTAAAATCTCCTCCTAGATTCCTATACCTTTCCAAAACTCTCAATCTCCTGTACTTAGCTAATGATAAAACCCCCCTGCATCTTTATCAATGCATAGTTTCTCCAAGTCAAATAATCCCCATTTGTCTTTCCTGGATATTCATACTTCTATATTTCCCAGGCTTGGCAATACAAAATCTCTTTTTGTTTTGTTTTGTTTTGTTTGCCTCTCTCTGTACTCTGAACTCTTCCACCTGTCTATGAGCATGTTTCCTCTCTTAACTCAATGTAATTCTTCCCTGTAATTATGGAGGGCAATGTTTCTGTTGTTTTTTTGCTGTGATGTGCTCATACAAATGGAATACTTCTCAAGTATATTTCTTTAAGGAAATATGACTTTTCCAAAATCATGTTAATTTTTTCAACATTTATGAGCAGAGGCACTATATCTTTTACTTATAAAACATTTCAGAAACCTGTGAATCAAAGTGTCAAAGAAATACAGCTGCAAATAGGGGTCATCAGCCACATCACAGTATAATATCAGGATATATTAAAGATAGTACCAACTCAAATGTATGGAGAAATAAAGACAACACTTCCTCCTATGATTGGTCTATCATGAGATTCAAATTATTTATAAAATTACCATTTCCTGGGAGCTTGGAACGGAAAACCTTTCAATGGAATTGAAATTTTATTTTGCCTTACTCCTCTTGAACACCAAACTTTTGACTTCAAATTGTAGACAAACTAATGAGTTCTATGGCGTCATAGGTACTCAGGCTGATAGACCATTGTAATGTCAATAGTCCAAGGTTCATGTCATATGACACAGTGATAGAAGCATTGCCTTTCCTCATACTTAGCATCTTCAATTTTTTTTAATAATTGTTTGAAAATTGTATGGAATAATATCTTTTCACAACCATAAATATATGATTGATAGATAGTAGTCAGATTTATGGATAGATAGATAGAGATAGATAGATAGAGATAGATAGAGATAGATAGATAGATAGATAGATAGATAGATAGATAGATAGATAGATAGATAGATAGACAGACAGATAGATAGCCACAATAATATTTTAGCAACAATGGGAGAAACATTTGGATGAAACATTATATATTTATATATATTCTTCTCCAAGGGTTCTATATTACTAATTTGTTCAACCATTCCAGAGTGTTTGTGAAAAGGTATCATGTAGAGTTCACCAATACTGTGAATCTTAGTGTCTAATATATGAAAAAATACAGTCAACATTAAGTCAGTAGAAGAAGACATATTTATTAGGTACAATGAAGTTTATTTAGTAAAGCCAAGAAACACAAAGATCTCTGGCTAAAATAACCTAGGGGATTCACTTTAATTCTTACAATTAACCATTAAGCATCTCATAGAAATAAAATAATCACAGACAAAAACATGAAAAATTAAAGTGTGATGTCCATAGTGTAAGGATATGTCATACTTGAGAAAATGCAACATACTATCTTTTACCTTCAGCATTCTGACATTTTATTTTTAAAAAATTGAGATGATCCTCGAGAATTTGTGTGGAATAACAGGTCTCTCTCTCTCTCTCTCTCTCTCTCTCTCTCTCTCTCTCTCTCTCTCTCTCTCTCTCAAACACACACACACACACACACACAAACACACACACACATACACACAAACACACACACATATGTATATAATACCAATTATTTTTAAAAATCTTGTCGTTATGGTCGTTATGGTGGTTAAAACAATTGGGTTGCACATAAAATAATTATCACACATTACCTTGATATTTTTTAAAAATTTACAGAAATCGTTCTCCTGTATGCTTAAAGAATACCTCCCTCACATAATAATGTTGTTACTATAGAAGACTGGTATTGATTATTCCTCCAATAACTCCCATTTCAAGAATCCACTGCTGAATTGAGTTAGTTTATAAGATCTGGAGGAATAAAGACAGTACACTTCCTGATAGAATTAGGCAATCATTAGAAATTTTCTTATAAAAATACATTTTCTTTGGAGCCTATAATAGAGAACTTTTCAATAAATTTGAATTTTCTTTTCCTGTTCCTGAACACCAAACTGATTACTACAGTTGCTAGACATACTACTGAAGTCAGAGTGTTCTGTAGTAGTCAGGCTGAAGAACTTTTGTGATGTCAACATCCTAAGGCTCATTCCAACTGACACCAAAGCACATGCATTTATTTTCTTATTCTTAGGAGATTTAAAAATGTTTTCTAACATTGATTGAACCAGAATACTTTGTAAGGAATAACATTTCACAACCATACATATGTATATGAAAATTCTGTAGGTGATAGAATATAGAGACAAATGGATGACAGATCAATAGACAGATTGATAGCTACTCTATTTGTGGTTCTTTCCTCTAACCTGACCATAAAATTTCAATATTAAAAAATATATTAAATGAATATTTCACTTTCCAAAACATTTAATATAACTTTCAAAAATATGTAGAGAAGCACCAGCTTTTATCAAGAGAGCATTTATTAGCCATGACATTAGAGGAGTCAGGAGGAACAGCAGACGTTTGTTAACATCACACGTGGTCAAACAATAATTTAAATATATTTTCAAAAATAGTACGAAATTTCTTTCATTGTATGCAATATTGAAAACAAATGGACATGTTTGGAAAGGGTTTATTTTTTATCTGAATGAACATTAAAATATTAAAAACTTTTAAAAATCTCATATGATACCTAGTAAAAAAAATTCCTGAAAATCAGATTGCTCATAGGTTTTAGGATGAACCTGTCCAGTTAACAAGAAAAATGTGTGTTCGTAGTGGGTAAACACTATTAGATAGTTTAGAAAATGTTCCTCTCTCATGTCCAGGATATGTATTTATAAGGATTATAGAAAGTATACTCTTGGAAGATCAAATCTTACCTCCCATTACATGATAACTTTATTTCCTTAGGGAATTAGTAATGAATATTGCTAATAAGTAAGTTTGCATGAAACCACTGCCAAGTTCTAGGTTAGTTCCAAAAATGTGAAGTTATCTAGATAGATCACATCCTTATTTCATTAGACTATCATAAGAATCAAATTAGTTATTATATACATACCTTTACCGTGGAGCCAGGAATCAAGAAACAATCAATGGATGGGAAATTTCGGGGAGAAACTTGTCAGGGCTATGATAGACCATTGTGTGTGTGTGTGTGTGTGTGTGTGTGTGTGTGTGTGTGTGTGTGTGTATGTGTGTGTGTATGTGTGTGTGTGTTTATGTATGTGTATGTCTGTGTGTGTGTGTGTGTGTGTGTAATGTTTTGCTCAAGTGTCCTCATGAGTTTTTACATGGAAATATGAATAAATGTTACTTCAAACAGGTCCTCTAGGTACATTAGAGATGGAAGATCATAAAAGCAATTTCATATATATGTATCTTGGTGAGGCTGTAAAATGATTGAAACTATTTATACAATCATAGTTGAATGCTGAGGAGGAGAACAGAATTTTCAAAAGTCAGCTTACATCACTGACAAGCTCATCCAAGCATGAGTTATAAAAGTGAGTCCATGAAGCTCAGGTGAGACAGAAACACAATCTCCTCAAACAACAATTTTTACAGTTTTATGTACATGTTGAAAAAGTACCTGTGATTCTTGGAAATTTCTAAAGATTCTGAGTTTTGTAATTCCCAATTACTCCTTAGAATTAATGAGTGAGTTTTACCTTGCTTAATTAGTTCAATTCAGAGAATAAAACTACAATAATATGTTTTTGTTACACAGAAGAGGTTGCTGAATGGGGATTTGGAGAGACTTCATCAAAGGCTGAATCCTTGCATGGAGTATTCAATGATCAATTTTCTACAGGCTCTTGAATCAAACACTTTCCATTTGTAATCACCCAAGGGTCATTACAAGCCAGCATAAGGAAATATTGTTAGGAGCTGAAGGAACATTGGGTTCACAACTTGCAAAATTAATGAGAAGCCAAAGCTAATATGGCCCTTTTAAACATGGATTCCCTTGGGAATTGTCTCACTCTTGTAACATTTTATCTGGTCCTCAAGGTATCTCTCTACACTGTAATTGATTCTCCCTTGGCACAGAAAACCTGTGGTTCACTGGACTTTGAAATTGGGAAAGCTAGGATGGCTCAATGACAGCATCAAATTGTCAGTTAAGGATACTGTGCCTAAATCACTGTTTTCAAGAACTGGGCAAGTCCAGGCAAGTCCAGGCCTCAGAAGCTGTCCTATCACATGGACTGAGGCAAGGACAATGGGTCAGCAGCAATTTCCAGACTTCCTCATCAAATGTTTTCAGGACTCCTCAGCAAGTTTTCAGCCCCAACAGCCTGGTAATGGAATGTCTATAGAAGTGGATCCAACAGATTAAATTATAGATCACATTCCCTGGGTTTTCCTAATGTGCTTTAAATCAGGCCTGCCCCCTCACTGGGTTTTCTATCTATCTTGATAATCAGGATACCACAGCATGAAGGACTTTGCAGAATAAAACACTCTTTGTGTTTACATATTATTTGAGCCCCAGATGCCATTCTTCATGAATCATGGAACTGTCCAAAGTGAATATGTTCGAATCCCATATATCTGTCTTGGATTTCTTTTTTATAAAGTTAAAGTTTCTTGAGTAAGTGGCCACCCATTTCCAATCTGGCAGACCATTGGCAGACTCTCAGAAATCTCTGTTGTACCTTTCTCAGAATGCTATGTCATAATCTTAATCCATAATCAAATATGGTTTCAGACTTCTGAGTTTTTAAGAACTTGGTTCCAAAATAATGGTGATAGAAGGTGCAGTGAGAGGAGCCAAAGTCTTTGTAAGTGAGGTCAGATTTTAAATTGTTTTCAGTACCATTGCAGAGCACTAAAGAAATCTTGCATTTCTCTTAAAGAACGCCTTATTTCAATGCTACTTCAAAAAGCTGAATTCAGTAGTAAGATCTGATGATATTTATTGAATTTCCTCATTTTCTGTTGTTATATCTCCCTTTTCCTTTGTTTTTTATTTATTTATTTATTTATTTATTTATTTATTTGATTTGTTTTTTTTTTTTTTTTTTGAAACAGGGTTTCTCTGTATAGCCCTGGCTGTCCTGGAACTCACTCTGTATACCAGGCTGGCCTCGAACTCAGAAATTCACCTGCCTCTGCCTCCCAGATTGCTGGGATTACAGGCATTTGCCACCACCGCCCAGCTTCCCTTTTCATTTCTAATTTTGCTAATCTGGATAGTGTCTCTGTGCTCTTTGGTTAGTCTGGCTAAGGGTTTATCTATCTTTCTGATTTTTTCAAAGAACCAGCTCCTGGTTTTGTTGATTCTTTGTATGGTTCCTACGTGATTGATTTCAGCCCTGAGTTTGATGTTTTCCTGTTTTCTACTCCTCCTCAGTGAATTGCTTCTAATTCTTTTTGTTCCAGGGCTTTCAGGTGAGTCTTTAAGTTGCTAGAGTATGCTCTCTCCATTTTCTTTTTGAAGGCACTCATTGATATGGGTTTTCCTCTTAACAGTGCTTTCACTGTGTCTCATAGATTTAATTATGTTGTGTCTTCATTTTCATTAAATTCTAAAAAGTCTTTTCTTTCTTTCTTTCTTTCTTTCTTTCTTTCTTTCTTTCTTTCTTTCTTTCTTTCTTTCTTTCTTTCTTTCTTTCTTTCTTTCTTTCTTTCTTTCTTCCTTGACCAAGGTATCATTGACTAGAATATTGTTTAGTTTCCATATGCATGTGGGCTTTCTGTTGTTTTTGTTGCTATTGAAGACCACTTTTACTCCTTAGTGATCTGATAGGAGGCATGGGATTATTTCGATATTCTTATATTTGTTGAGGACTGTCTTGTGACCAATTATATGGTTGATTTTAAAGAAGGCTCCATGAGGTGCTGAGAAAAAGGTATATTCTTTTGCTTTAGGATAGAATGTTTATATATATATATAAAACAGATATATATGTATATATATATATATATACATATATATCTGTTAAATCTAATTGGTCCAAAGCTTCAATTAGTTACATAGTGTCCCTGTTTAGTTTCTGTTTTCATGATCCATCTATTGAGGAAAGTGCAGTGTTGAAGTCACCCACAATTATTGTGTAAGGTGCAATGTGTACTTTCAGTTTTAATAAAGTTTCTTTTATGAATGAGGGTGCCCTTGCATTTGGAGCATAGATATTCAGGATTGAGAGTTCTCCTTGGTGTGTTTTTCCTTTGACCAGCAAGTAGTGTCCTTCAGTGTCTCTTTTGGTGACTTTAGGTTGAAAGTCAATTTTATCTTATATTAGAATGGTGAGTGTGGCTTGTTTCCTGAGACCAATTGCTTGTAAAATTGTCTTCCAGCCTTTTACTCTAAGGTAGTGTTTGTCTTTGACACTGAGGTGTGTTTCCTGTATGCAGCAAAATGTAGGATCATGTTTAAGTATCCAGTCCGTTAGTCTCTGTCTTTTTATTGGGGAATTGAGTCCACGTATGTTCAGAGCTATTTATCCCTGAAGCCCTGAATACTGAAAATTCAATTACCACATCAAATGATTCCAATGAAGAAGGAAGAAGAGGGCCCTAATCCTGGAAAGGCTTGATCCAGCATTGCTGGGAAATACCAGGACAGAGAAAAGGGAAGGGGAAAGATAGGAGAATGGATGGAGAGAAGAGTACTTATGGGACATATGGGATGGGGGAGGAGAAACTATTATTTAAAAAAAAAAAGAAATCTGACTTCAATTCAAAGCCTGCTTTTTTTTCTTATCATGGATTTCCAGAGAGAGAGTCAGAGAGAGAGAGAGAGAGAGAGAGAGAGAGAGAGAGAGAGAGAGAGAGAGAGAGGAGATACAGAGAGGTGAAGCCTTGTTGGAGGAAGTGTGCTACTGTGCTTTGAGGCCATCTTCCTAGTTGTCTGAAGACAGCAGTCATCTTCTGTTTCCCTTCAGAACAAGAGGTAAAACAAGAACAAGATAATCATGGAGTGAGCCTCTGAAACTGTAATCCAGACGCAATTACATGTTTTTTGTAAGAGTTGCCTTGGACATGGTGTCTGTTCATAGCATTAATACACTAAAGCAATAGAATTTAATGGCTGGACTATCTCTCGAACCATTAACATTTACTCACAGGTGTGTGTGTGTGTGTGTGTGTGTGTGTGTGTGTAGTGAACATGAAGTTTATAAAAGGGCACCATCAGGATTAAATCACATGATCATCCTTGTGAGTTAAGCACCTCTTCTTCCTGAGTCAGCTTTCTAGTCTGAAAATATTTGTTCAAGTAACATCAATGCATACTTAGTTACATGGTTATGTTTTGATTTATTTCTACAGCTTACTGGTAAATCAGCATAATTAGCATATTTGTCTCAATTAATTGTCATAATTTGCAATTTGATAATTACATTCAAATGACTTTTACAAATCTCTTTCAGATGTGAACAGTTTAACTATTGTTACTTGCCCACCTCTGCTACAGAAGATCAGATCTTCTGTTCCTATCACATTTAGAAGGCACTCATGGCAGAGTCTCCTGCCTCCTCTGCTTACCTCTAATTTTATATATTAATCTATAGTTTCTTTCATTCATTAGAAACTAAGTAAATTCTTGGAACTGACCTAGGATGTTTGTTGGGTTACAAGTAGCCATTTTTTCGAGTTTCTTCTTTCTTATACTGGAAATTGAACTTGGTGTCTTACAGGCACTTAACCATGGGTCAATATCCTCAGAATTTCTTGATTTTGATTTTTTTCTCAGTCCCCCTCTTTTTTCTTTCTCTTTTTTCTTTGATATATTTTTTAATACCATTTCAAATTATTTCCCCTTTTTTGGCCCCCCACTCCCTGAAAGTCACATAAGCTCCCTTCCCTCACCCTGTTCTCCCACCCACCCCTTCCCACTACCCTGTCCGGTTTTTGACTATAGAGCTACACTGAGGCTTTCCAGAACCAGGGGACACTCCTCTGTTCTTCTTGTACCTCATTTGATGTGTGGATTAGGTTTTGGGTATTCCAATTTTCTAGGCTAATATCCACTATTAGTGAGTGTATAACATGATTGAACTTTTGAGACTGGGTTACTTCACATAGCAGGATGTTCTCCAGCTCCATCCATTTGCCTAAGAATTTCATGAATTCATTGTTTCTAATGGCTGAGTAGTACTCCATTGTGTATATATACCGCAATTTTTGCAATCATTCTTCTGTTGAGGGATATCTGGGTTCTTTCCAGCTTCTGGCTATTATAAATAGGGATGTTATGAACATAGTAGAGCATATAGCCTTATTTCATGCCTGGGAATCCTCTGGGTATATGGCCAAGAGTGGTATAGCAGGATCCTATGAAAGTGACATGCCCAGTTTTCTGAGGAAACACCAGACTGATTTCCAGAGTGGTTGTACCAGTTTGCAACCCCACCAGCAGTGGTGGATCATTCCTCTTTCTCCACATCCTTGGCACACCTGCTGTCTCCTGAAATTTTAATCTTAGCCATTCTGACTGGTATAAGGTGAAGTCTCAGGGTTGTTTTGATTTACATTTCCCTAATGACTAATGAAGTTGAGCATTTTTTAAGATTCTTCTCAGCCATCCGAAGTTCTTCAGGTAGAAATTCTTTGTTTTATTTTGTACTACATTTCTAATAGGGTTATTTGGTTTTCTTGGGTCTAACTTCTTGAGTTCTTTGTGTATATTGGATATTAGCCCTCTATCTGATGTAGGGTTGGTGAAGATCTTTCCATAATTTGCTGGAATCCAATCTGTCCTTTTGATGGTGTCCTTTGCCTTACAGGAACTTTGTAATTTTATGAAATTCCATTTGTCAATTCTTGATCTTAGAGCATGTACTATTGATGTTCTGTTCAGGAACTTTCCAACTGTATCATTGTCCTCAAGGGTTTTCCCCAGTTTCTTTTCTATTAGCTTCAGAGTGTATAGCTTTATGTGGATGTCCTTGCTCCATTTGGAGTTGAGCTTAGTACAAGGAGGTGAAGATGGATCAATTCACACTCTTCTGCATGCTGACCTCCGGTTGAACCAGCACCATTAGGTGAAAAGTCTATCTCTTTTCCGTTGGATGTTTTCAGCTCCTTTGTTGAGGATCAAGTGGCCATAGCTGTGTGGTATCATTTCTGGATCTTCAATCCTGATCCATTGATCTGCCTGCCTGTCCTGTACCAATACCATGCAGTTTTTAACACTATTGCTCTGTAGAACTGCTTGAGATCAGGGGTACTGATTCCCCCGGAATTTCTTTTATTGTTGAGAATAGTTTTAGCTATCCTGGGTTATTTTTTATTCCAGATGATTTTGAGAATTGTTCTTATTAACTCAATGAAAATCTGAGGTGGGATTTTGATGGGTATTGCGTTGAATCAATATATTCCTCTTGGCAAATGGCCATTTTAACTACATTAATCCTCCTGATCCATGAACATAGGATTTATTTTTCATTTTTTGAGGTCTTCTTCCATTTCATTCTTCAGAGTCTTGAAGTTCTTTTCCTACAGATCTTTCACATGTTTGATAGGAGTCATTCCAAGGTACTTTATACACTTTGTGGCTATTGTGAAGGGTGTCATTTCCCTAATTTTTTTTCAGCCTGCTTATCCTTTGAGTATAGCAAGACTTCTGATTTGCTTGAGTTGATTTTATTATCTGACTCTTTGTTGAAATTGTTTATCAGCTGTAGGAATTCTCTGGTCGAGTTTTTAGGTCACTTAATAGACTATCATATCATCTGCAAATAATGATAGTTTGACTTCTTCCTTTCCAATTTGACTTTCCAAACAGACTGGGCCTGAGCAGAAATACCTGCTGTCATATAATAATCAAAATCACAAGTATACTAAACAAAGAAAGAATATTAAAGTCAATAAGAGTAAAAGACCAAGAAACATATAAAGCAAGGCCTATCAGAATCACACCAGACTTCTCACCAGAGACCATGAAAACTAGAAGATCCTGGGGAGATCTCATGCAGATTCTAACAGAGCATAAATGTCAGCCAAGACTACTCTACCCAGCAAAACTTTCAGTCACTATAGATGGAGAAATCAAGATATTCCATGACAAAACCAAATGTTCACAATATCTTTCCACAAACCCAGCTCTACAAAGAATAATAGGAGTAAAACTCCAATACAAGGAGGGAAACTACACCCTTGAAAAAGCAAGATAGTAACTTTACTTCATCAAGGCCAAAAGAAGATAACTACTCAAATATAAAAATAATGTCAAAAATGACAGGAATTAATAATCATTATTCCTCAATATCTCTTAACATCGATGGACTAGATTCCCCAGTAAAAAGACTTAGACTAACAGACTGGATATGGAAACAGGATCCTACATTTGCTGCTCTCAGTCCCTTTTAAAATTTAATATTAATTAAAGTTAGAAATTGAATATTTAAAACATATTATCTTGTTTGGCTTATTACTCATCTTGACTTCCTTTTATGTTTAAGATTTTCTCTTCATTTCCCCAATTCTAAGACATTAATTATTAATTTGTATTTCTGAACTTCCCTTCCTGTCTCTTTTGGACATCATCTTGAACTTGATACACTCAAGTATATGTTTCCTTTTACCAGACCTATAATGTATTGCTGTCAACTGCAATTATTTTTCCAGGTTTGCTCCTTAATGGCCTGCTCTCTGTAGATTACTCACGTGTTTTCCGACATAATCCAGGACTTAATGTCTTATAAATGAATGGGCCAACTTACTTAAATCATTAATAAACAATTCCCCACAGACTTTCCTGATATCAATCTGTAGGAGGCAATTTTCTCAATAGAGAATACACAAGTGCAAGTGAAGAATATACTGTGAGAGTATGGAAGAGGAAGTTCATCAACAGCACAGTTCTGGTGCTGATGCAACCTCTGCTGTCCCTGAGCAGTTGAGTTCCTCCACTGTGCAGAGCTGAGGAAACAGAGGACCTCATAGAAACCAGAGGTTCAGGGGAGCTTCTAGCAATGAAATCTTTGGGATAAGGTTGTCTTCCCAGGAGGTGTTTCAGCGCATATACAACAGATATGAGGAGAGTCTAAGTGGTGCTGCTCCTATGTGAGTAATAATGACAACTCTATATAAGGAGGCAGTGACTACATATGTGGAACCAGATGCCAGGAGCAGGTAAACCTGGCATCCCTTTTGGATCCCTTCCAACCCAGAACAACCTTACCAGGCTTCCTCTCATGGTCAACCTACCTACATGGTTGTATTAAATGACTTCTTGTACACAAGTATTATGTATCTTCGGGGAACTATATCATTATAGTTTCATGATTTGAATTCTACTAAGTATGTGGGATAAATGGCACCCAAACAGATGGTAAGTAAAATCCTTTGAAAGTACAGAGTATACTTTCATTTAGCTATCTAATTCATATTAGATAACAAATATTCCAAAGTTGAAAACACTTGCAGAATTCAATGTTCTGCTCAATGTTTCAATTATCTCAATGAATAACCATAAAATCATAAAAAGTATAAGACAACTGATATCTGAAAAAAATTAGAGGACAGCACTTATTTTCAACGTTTTTTGTAAAAACACAACACTGTGACTCGTGACAGGTGATAATGGCTGTCGTATGCAGAAAGGATCAGTGCCCCACCAGGTTATCTGGGAAAGAAGACAATAGTCTATGTGTCACACAGGATGTGCTTGTCTGTACATGTTACATATAGCTGTAAAAGACTCCACTGCATGCAGTTGCATCTGAAATTTTATTCAGTTTAAATGAGAAAGTAATCTCAGCAATGGCATTTAAACTTCAGACTAACAATTAATTATGCTCCTGAATGAATTATAATTCCATGTTTACTACGTTTGCATATTTAACTTTCTAAGTAAAATGAAGCACAGGAATAGAAGGAATAAATGATCCAAATTAACAACTCTTATGCATAGATTTTGAATTTTTTCTTTGAATATGATCCTGCCTGCTGTGTTGCCAGATGGCTCGGTGAAGACCATCTTATATAAGCCTTGCAAACTCTTTTCCAGTTCATGGTTTTCCTGAAAGGTAAACCACCTGTTTTTGAAAGACTAATTGAGGCAAGAGGGGCCTCCTGGAGGCCGGCTGGGAGAAGTCAGTGTGCTCTGGTGAATCCAGTGGGCCCCTGCAGGAGCCTTCAGGTATCTGCTTTGGGATCAGAACAGCCTGGACCACAGCAGTCGTTCTCCAGGAAGGGCGGGAGACCAGATGTGCACCCAGAGGCAGACTGGGAGTGTATATCTTGCACCGATGGCACTGAGCTTAGGTTCCAGACTTCAGGACTCTTGTAGGAGACCTCAGATCTCTCCTCTTCCGGATCCAGATCAGTCTGGGTGTCAATGCCACATCTCCAGGTACTGCAAGATGCAGGAGGGGCTTGCGGGAGGCCAGCTGGAAGGAGTCAGTGTGCTCTGGTGAATCCAGTGGGGCCCTGCAGGAGCCTTCAGGTATCTGCTTTGGGATCAGAACAGCCTGGACCACAGCAGTCGTTCTCCAGGAAGGGCGGGAGACCAGATGTGCACCCAGAGGCAGACTGGGAGTGTATATCTTGCACCGATGGCACTGAGCTTAGGTTCCAGACTTCAGGACTCTTGTAGGAGACCTCAGATCTCTCCTCTTCCGGATCCAGATCAGTCTGGGTGTCAATGCCACATCTCCAGGTACTGCAAGATGCAGGAGGGGCTTGCGGGAGGCCAGCTGGAAGGAGTCAGTGTGCTCTGGTGAATCCAGTAGGAACCTGCAGGAACCTTCAAGTGTCTGTTTTGGGATCTGAACAGCCTGGGCCACAGCACTTGGTCTCTAGGAAGTGTTGGATACCCGGTGTGCATCCAGAGGCAGATTTGGAGTACAAAACTTGCTCCAGTGGCAGGGAGCTTAGGTTCCAGTCATAAGGCAAAAGGCAAAGGCAGGAACACCAGTAACAGAAATCAAGGCAATATGGCAATATCTGAACCCAATTCTCCTTTACCAGCATGTCCTGGATACCACATCACACCAGTAAAACAAGATTTGGATTTAAAAATCACTGGTCATGATGCTGGTACAGGAACACATGAAGGAAATACTTAAAGAATTTCAGGAGAAAATGGATCAAAAGTTAGAAGCCCTTGCAAGGGAAACACAAAAATCATTGAAAGAAACCCAGGAGAATACAAATGACAATAAAGAGGAAACAGAAAAATCACTTAAAGAAATACAGGAGAACTTTGGTCAACTGGCTGAGGTCTTGAAAGAGGAAACCCAAAAATCTCTTAAAGAATTAAAGGAAAGCACAAACAAGCAAGTGAAGGAACTAAGCAAAACCATCCAGGATCTAAAATCAGAAGGAATAACAACTAAGAAAACTCAAAGGGAGACAACTTTGGAGATAGGAATCCTTGGGAGGAAATCAGGGGACATAGATGCAAATATCAACAACAGAATACAAGAGATAGAAGAAAGAATCTCAGATGCTGAAGATACCATAGAAACCATGGTCTAAACAGTTAAAGAAAATGCAAAATGCCAAAAGCTTGTAAGCCAAAATATCCAGGAAATCCAGGAGACAATGAGGAGACCAAACCTAAGGATTATAGGCATAGATGAGAGTCAAGATTTACAACTTAAAGGGCCAGCAAATATCTTCAATAAAATTATGGAAGAAAACTTCCCTAACCTAAAGGGAGAGATGCCCATGAATATACAAGAAGCCTACAGAAATCCAAACAGACTGGACCAGAAGAGAAATACTTCCAACCACATAATAATCAAAACCCCAAATGTACTAATCAAAGAAAGAATACTTAGGGCAGTAAGAGAAAAAGGCCAAGTAACATATAAAGGAAGACCTATCAGAATTACACCAGATTTTTCACCACAGACAATGAAAGCTAGAAAATCCTGGGCAGATCTCTTGCAGACTCAAAGAGAACACAAATGCCAGCCAAGTCTACTATATCCAGCAAAACTCTCAATCACCATAGATAGAGAAATTAAGATATTCCATGACAAAACCAAATTTACCCAATATATATCCACAAACCCAGCCCTACAAAGGATAATAGGAGGAAAACACCGATACAAGGAGGGAAACTTCACCCTGGAAAAAGCAAGATAGCAACCTTTCATCAAACCCAAAGGAAGTTAACCAATCAAATTTAAAAAATAACGTCAAAAATGACAGGAAGTAACAATCACTATTACTTAATATCTTAATATCCATGTTAATCAATGGACTCAATAAACCAATAAAAAGACATAGACTAACCGACTGGATACTTAAACAAGACCCTACATTTTGCTGCTAACAGGAAAGACACCTCAGGGTTAAAGACAAACACTACTTTAGAGTAAAAGGCTAGAAGACAAATTTACAAGCAAATGGTCTCAGGAAACAAGCTGGAGTAGCAATTTTAAAATCAGATAAAGTTGATTTTCAACCCAAAGTCATCAAAAGTGATACTGAGGGACACTTCTTGCTGGTCGAAGGAAAAATACAACAAAAATAACTCTCAAACCTGAGCATCTATGCTCCAAATGCAAGGGCACCCTCATTCATAAAAATAACTTTATTAAAGCTCAAAGCACACATTGCACCTAACACAATAATTGTGGGTGACTTCAACACCGCACTTTCCTCAATGGACCGATCAGGAAAACAGAAACTGGACAAAGACACAATGAAACTAAATGAAGCTTTGAACCAATTAGATTATATATATATATATATATATATATATATATATATATATATATATATATATATATATATATATATATATATATATATATATATATATATATATATATAAAACATTTTTTCCTAAAGCAAAAGAAAACAACTTTTTCTCAGCACCTTCTCCAAAATCGACCATATAATTGGTCACAAGACAGACCCTAACAAATATAAGAAGATCAAAATAATCCCATGCCTCCTATCAGATCACTATGGAGTAAAAGTGGTCTTCAATAGCAACAAAAACAACAGAAAACAAACATACACATGGAAACTGAACAATATTCTACTCAATGATACCTTGATCAAGGAAGAAATAAAGAAAGAAATTAAAGACTTTTTAGAACATAATGAAAATGAAGACACAACATACTCACATCTATGGGACACAATGAAAGCAGTGCTAAGAGGAAAACTCATCGCCCTGAGTGCCTCCCAAAAGAAAATGGAGAGAGCATACACTAACAGTTTAAGGACACCCCTGAAAGCCCTAGAACAAAAAGAAGCTATTTCACCCAGGAGGAGTAGAAGGCAGGGAATCATCAAACTCAGGGCCAAAATCAATTAAGTAGAAACAAAGAGAACCATACAAAGAATCAACAAAACCAGGAGCTGGTTCTTTGAGAAAATCAACAAGATAGATAATCCCTTAGCCAGACTAACCAAAGGACACAGAGACAGTATCCAGATTAACAAACTTAGAAATGAAAAGGGAGATATAACAACAGAAACTGAGGAAATTCAAAAAATAATTAGATCCTACTACAAAAGCCTATACTCATCACAACTGGAGAATCTGGAGGAAATGAGCAGTTTCCTAGACAGATATCAGACACCAAAACTTAAACGGGATCAAAAAGATCAACTAAACTGTCCCATAACACCTGAAGAAATAAAAAGGGTCATAGAAAGTCTCCCAACCAAAAAAATCACGGGACCAGATGGCTTCCATGCAGAGTTCTATCAGACCTTCAGAGAAATCCTGACACCAATACTCTTCAAACTATTCCACAAAATAGAAACAGAAGGAACTCTACCCAACTTGTTCTATGAAGCCACAATTACGCTGATACCAAAACCACACAAAGATCCAACAAAGAATTAGAACTTCAGGCCAATTTCTCTTATGAATATTGATGCAAAAGTACTTAATAAAATTCTTGCCAACCGAATCCAAGAACACATCAAAACAATCATCCACCATGATCAAGTAGGCTTCATCCCAGGGATGCAGGGATGATTCAATATAAGGAAATCCAACAATGCTATCCACTACATAAACAAACTCAAAGAAAAAAAAAAACATATGATCATCTGATTAGATGCGGAAAAATCATTTGACAAAATCCTGCATCCTTTCATGCTAAAAGTATTGGAAAGAACAGGAATTCAAGGCCCATATCTAAACATCGTTAAAGCAATATACAGCAAAGCAGTAGCTAACATCAAACTAAATGGAGAGAAACTTTAATCAATCCCACTAAAATCGGGGACTAGACAAGGCTGTCCTCTCTCTCCATTCCTTTTCAATGTAGTACTTGAATTTCTAGCTAGAGCAATAAGAAAACATAAGGAGGTCAAGGGGATAGAAATTGGAAAGGAAGAAATCAAATTATCACTATTTGAAGATACCATGATAGTCTACTTAAGTGACCCAAAAACTGCCACCAGAGAACTCCTACAGGTGATAAAACTATTTCAACAAAGTGGCTGGTTATAAAATCAACTCAAGCAAATCAGTTGCCTTCCTATACTCAAAGGATAAGCAGGTTGAGAAAGCAGTTAGGGAAATGACACCCTCAAAATAGCTACAAACAATATAAAGTATCTTGGTGTGACTCTAACCAAACAAGTGAAAGATTTATATGACAAGAACTACAGGTCTCTGAAGAAGGAAATCGAAGAAGACCTCAGAAAATGGAAAAAGCTGCCATGCTTGTGGACTGGCAGGATTAATATAGTTAAGATGACCGTCTTGCCAAAAGCGATCTACAGAATCAATGCAATCCCCATCAAAATCCCAACTCAGTTCTTCAGAGTTAGAAAAAGCAATTCTCAAATTCATCTGTAATAACAAGAAACCCAGGATAGCTAAAACTATTCGCAACAGCAAAAGAAATTCTGGGGGAATCAGTGTCCATGACTTCAACAATACTATAGAGCAATAGTGTTAAAAACTGCATGGTATTGGCACAGTCACAGACAAGTGGACCAATGGAATAGAATTGAAGATCCAGAAATGAATCCACACACCTATGGTCACTTGATCTTCGACAAAAGAGCCAAAAACATCCAGTTGAAAAAAGATAGCCTTTTCAACAAATGGTGCTGGATCAATTGGAAGTCAGCATGCAGAAGAATGCGAATTGATCCATTCTTATCTCCATGTACTAAACTTCATTCCAAGTGGATCAAGAACCTCCATGTAAAACCAGACACACTGAAACTAAGAAAAGAAACTGGGGAAGACCCTTGAGGACATGGGCATGGGGGAAACGTTCTTGAACAGATCACCAATAGCTTATGCTTTAAGATCAAGAATTGACAAATGGGTCCTCATAAAATTACAAAGTTTCTGTAAGGCAAAGGACACTGTTAAAAGGACAAAACGGCAACCATCAAACTGGGAAAGGATATTCATCAACCCCACATCTGATAGAGGGCTAATATCCAATCTATACAAAGAACTTAAGAAGTTAGACTCCAGGGAACCAAATACCCCTATTAAAAAATGGGGTACAAATCTAAACAAAAAATTTTCACCTGAAGAAATTCGGATGACCGAGAGGCACCTTAAGAATATCATTAGTCATTAGGGAAATGCAGATCAAAACAACCCTGAGATTTCACCTTTTACCAGTCAGAATGGCTAAGGTCAAAAACTCAGGAGACAACAGGTGTTGGCGAGGATGTGGAGAAAGAGGAACTCTCATCCACTGCTGGTGGGGCTGTAAGATGTTACAACCTCTGTGGAAAACAGTCTGTAGCTTCCTGAGAATACTGGACATGAGACTTCCAGAGGACCCTGCTATACCTCTCCTGGGCATATACCCAAAGGATTCCCCGGCATGCAATAAAGACACTTGCTCCATTATGTTAATAGCAGCCTTATTTATAATAGCTAGAAGCTGGAAAGAACCCAGATGCCCCTCAAAGGAGGAATGGATTCAGAAATGTGGTATATTTACACAATGGAATACTACTCAGCAATTAGAAACAATGAATTCACAAAATTTTTAGCAAATGTTTTGATCTGGAAAATATCATCCTAAGTGAGGTAACCCAATCACAAAAGAATACACGTGAAATGCAATCTCTAATATATATATATGAAAGACTAATTGAGTTCTCTCTTAAAAGAGGAAGATGAAACGACAATGAAACTGCAAATAAACAAAAATTTGACGCAGTCTTAAGTTTTCTTTATGAGGAAGTATGAGAAAAGCAGAGTAGAAATATTTCCATAAAGTATCTTCAGCCAGAAGGATTTGAGTGAGCAATGCAGACATCAAGTTTTGTTTGGGATTGAGCAAGTCGTCTTTAGCTCTTGTGTATATAAAAATTCTCTTTATAATCAATGATAGAAAGACAAAAAACATATGATCGACAACTTAATGATGAAGAAAATTGATCTTCAGGAAGCAGTCATTTTGTTAAACAGTTTTGAAGTGAACCATTTTTTGGTTGTGTGGATGTATGCTTGTATGTGAATGTGTGTTTGTTTTCATGTTACATGCACTCTGACTTGTGAAGATCAGAGGCCAACTTCAGGTGTCTTATCAGGATGCCAGTCAGATTGTTTTTCTTTTGAGAAAGGATGACACATCGACAGATAACAGGGCCATGGCAGACCCTTGGCATCTTCCTCCATGCACTTTTCCTGAACTGGGGAATCACATGAGAGTAGCAACAGTCCTGATTTTTCAATTTGTTTGAAAAGTTAGAATCTGTTTGGAGAACCTGTGTCACTGCAGAGTGGACATTGGGATCCTATTCTCAAGGCTTACTCAGGACAGAAAAGCCCTTGATTACATTCAGAACAAGTTGTATGGCTCTCAGCTATGTTTCCACCACCAAGCCTACCTGGACAATGCCATGCCTCTCATCATGATGATAATGGACTAAACCTAAGAACCCGTAATCCAGCATAATAAAATAATGTACTTCATAGTTTTCTTCTCAGCAGTGAAAATCCAAACTAAGAGAGTCTTCTCTGAGTATCTTAGTATGAACGCCATTTAAAGAAAGGTTTTCTCTGGGCACCTTCAGTGAAACTGCATTCTGAGGCAATCTTTGCGTGTGCATATTTCTTTAATCAGGGTGGGCTTGAGATGATAGACTTTTCTCGTGGTGAACCAGGATTGTAAATGAACTTTGGAGAGTGGGAAGGATTTTAAATCAGCTGGAGTTTATATTGTGAATCCATCTGTATGGATAGATATTCCAAGAACCCCAGGTACTTGCTGAGTAGGTTCTTTTTTATTAATTTTGGTTAGATTTTATTATTAGATATATTTTTATTTATATTTCAAATGTCACCTTTCCTGATTTCTACCATCCTGAAAAGCCCCTAGCCCTTCCCCCTCCCCCTGCTCACCAATTTACCCATTCCTCCTTTCCAGCCCTTACACTTCCCTATACTTGGGCATTTAGCCTTCTAAAGACCAAGGACCTCTTTACACTTTGAAGTAAAACAAGGTCATCCTATGCTGCATAAGCAGCTGGGACTTTGTGTCCCTCCATGTGATTTCATTGGTTGATGTTTTTTTCCTTGGAAACTCTGTAGTTGGTTGTTTCGTATTCCTCCTTCTATGCCACTGGAAACCCTTTCATTTCCCTGGGCCCATTCTTTTGCTCCAGCATTGTGTTTGTTGTTATCAGAAAAAGAGGAAGTTGAAATTTTAGTCCTGTCAAG